>NW_015113892.1:39398-75650 GCF_001443285.1 Poecilia latipinna | reverse complement strand
AAATATTTAATTATTTAAATATTTAATTATTTCTTGCGCAGCCCGGTACCAATTGGGGGGTTGGGGGCCACTGATCTAAATGATCATCTGAAGGTCTTTTTGCACAAACCCGTCCAAGTTGCTGCCTGTAGAGAGAGGCAGCAATACAAGGGTTTGATGGCGGCTGACGGCGCCTCCGTCTCTCTCCATCTCTTTCATTTTCTCTCCTCTCACCTTTTCTCTCCTTTTCTCTCCTGGCCAAGTGAAGTGTCAGCTAACTGCTCTCGCTGTTTCCTCCAGGCGACTGCTGGCTGCTGGCTGCTATCGGATCTCTGACTCTCAACCAGCAGCTACTTCATCGGGTGGTTCCTCCTGGCCAGGACTTCAGCCACCTGTACGCCGGCATCTTCCACTTCCAGGTGAGATTCTACCTGCCAGCAGGCCACGCCCCCTGACCTGGAGGAGGAAGGACTAGACCAGAGAGCTCCATTCCAGGCCTGTAGGGCCAGTGCACTGCAGGTTTGTCTCTGCTTCATCATCAGGCCATTAGCAGGTCACCGGCCCTGCAGGCCTGGATCCTTGGACTAGGTCGTCACAGAGGTTCAGTGCTGATTCTACAAATCTGAATTTATTAGACAGGATTGGATTCAGTCTGTCCGTCCTCCTCTCTGTCCTCAGTTCTGGCAGTTTGGCGAGTGGGTGGACGTGGTAATTGACGACCGGCTGCCAGTTAAAGATGGAGAACTGCTGTTTGTCCATTCAGCTGAGGGAAGCGAGTTCTGGAGCGCCCTGCTGGAGAAGGCCTACGCCAAGTAAGAATTAGAACCATCCATACATTTGTCCATCCACCTGTTCATCCATCCAACCATCCATCCCTGTTTGTGTTTTCTGAGGCTGAATGGCTCGTACGAGGCCTTGTCCGGCGGCAGCACCACTGAAGGTTTTGAGGACTTTACTGGAGGCGTGGCGGAGATGTATGAGCTGAAAAAAGCTCCCAGAGATCTCTACCGGATCATGGGCAAAGCTCTGGAGAGAGGATCTCTGCTGGGATGCTCCATAGATGTGAGTCCCTGCTGGACTTATTCCAGTCAGCCTCCAGTATCTCCCGGACCCCAGAGTCCATTGGGCCTCCTTTAGAAACAAACTAAGTCTGAGTGAGTTGAAGGTGACTAAGGGTGCTCTGTCCTCAGATCACCAGTGCCTTTGACATGGAGGCCATTACCTTCAAGAAGCTGGTGAAAGGCCACGCCTACTCAGTGACTGGTGTCAGACAGGTGAGCTCAGAGCTGCTCTCACTGTCATGGTTAGACAACCTGGTGCTACAGTCTGGATGCTGGACCAGAGCCAACTGATGCTTGTTGTCTCTTGGTTTCTCCTGCAGCTGGAGTACCGCGGGCGGCAGGAGCGTCTGATCCGGATCAGGAACCCCTGGGGTCAGGTGGAGTGGACCGGAGCCTGGAGCGACAGGTCAGTGCTCCACAGAAAGGGAGAACAAGAGATTTGAGTTGGATCATCAATGGGAATCTTGATGTTTCAGCTCCTCAGAGTGGAACGCCATCGATTCTGCAGAAAAGGATGAGATGCTGTGTAAGATGGAGGATGGAGAGTTCTGGTAGGTTGGTACTGGGCAGTCCAAGTCCTTTAACTCCAGAATGTCCCAACGGGTTGATGTTCTTCTGTGTCAGGATGTCCTTCCAGGAGTTTCTGCATCAGTTTTCACGTCTGGAGATTTGCAACCTGACTCCAGATGCACTGAGTCAGGATGCCACCAGCTTCTGGACCACTGTGACATACGAGGGCAGCTGGAGGAAAGGAAGCACAGCTGGAGGCTGCAGGAACCACCCCAGTGAGGATAAAGGATCTAGAACAGGGGTCCCCAAACTACGGCCCGCGGGCCGGATCCGGCCCGCCTCCTCATTTGGTCCGGCCCCCTGAACAATACCAGAGAGCATTCAGTGTTTTTTTTTCATATATATGTGGATTTTTCTTCAACCACCAGGGGGGCTCTTGAGCAGATATGAAACTTAGTTTCCCTCAATGGAATATATACTAGTCAGCACCAGTCACCGTTTCGCTCACGGTTTTTTTCGATTTGCATTCTGGGTAAAAATCTATCTACAAACGCGAATATGTCGTTGGCAGTAATCCAATCCCCCCTCCCACCCCCGTCAACAAAACTTTTCTAAGGTTTCTTTCTCGAAAAAGTAAGACCGGCCCCCGACCAGAAAAGGGAACAGTCATGTGGCCCTCGCAGGAAAAAGTTTGGGGACCCCTGGCCTAGAACCTTCAGCTGCACCACAGTCATAAACCTGTCTCTGATCAGACTTCATTTCCCATGATGCCTACCTGCAGACACCTTCTGGATCAACCCTCAGTACAAGATCACTCTTCTAGAGGAGGACGATGACCCTGAGGATGACGAGGCCGCCTGCAGCTTCCTGGTGGCTCTGATGCAGAAGGACCGCCGCCAGTTCCGCCGCCATGGCCAGGACATGCACACCATCGGCTTCGCCATCTATGAGGTTAGAGCTGCTAGAGTATTGCAACATTTCTTCTACTACCACAAAAACCACCACGTTCTCTGAGAACTGCATGAAAACTAACCACCTTGCCAGAAACGCTGCCCTAAAGCCGTTTCCCTCCTGATGGTCCAGTCGACCCAGTTCTACTGGAACCAGAGCTCCATCATCTGCTCCACCTCCAGCTGCTGTGGTTCTTTCTCTGCTCTGAGTCAAACCAACTTGTTCCCCTCCTGGCCTGTGGTGGCGCTGCACAGACCAGGAGGGGAAAAGACACAAAAACCTCTGAAGAAGACAGAGGTTTGTAGGTGGACCAAAGTTTGCGCTTTTCATCCATATCACAGTTCGATTATGCATTCAGATCTCCCCTAACAAACCGGATTTCCCAGGCAAATGATCTAGAGTTTGATTAAAGCGGGTCTGGTTGGAGAACCTTTTGTTTCCAATGGACTCTGGAAGGAACTCTGGATCCAGGTCTGGTTTTCCCTCCAGCAGCCTGGAAAACTCTTGATCAAAGCAACTTCAAGAGACTAAATGTCGTAGGAAGTAGCAGTCAGAGTGAATCAACCTTCTTAGCAAATGCAGGAACCTTTGGACGTTCACCCACAGGACAGGAAGTCCTCGGTGTTTGGTTGGCCATCACCTGGTGCCTTTGGTACTTTGGTGCTCCTTCAGCCTTTCGCTGGAACACAGCAGGAATGTCTGGTTCATTGTGTTTGCTGGTGATTGATTCGATCACCTACTGTAAGATCAGATTGAAGCAAACGTCAGAACCTCTAGTCAGTCCTGTAGGACCGCACTGAGGTGCGGTTACTCACTTTCATCATTACAGACCGTTCAGAATTTCTTCTTTCTGTCTCATTCACAGATTCCCAAGGAGGTCAGTTCTTATAATTTATTTCATATGTACGGTTTCTGGGAACGACGTTGATGCTCTCCATCCGGTCATCTGGCAGTTCCGAGGTTCTGCAGGTGTCCACATGAAGAAGGACTTCTTCCTGCGCCGCTCCTCCTGCGCTCGCTCTGAAAGCTTCATCAACCTGCGGGAGGTGAGCTCCAGGTTCCGCCTCCCACCCGGAGAGTACCTGATCGTCCCGTCTACATTTGAACCCTCGAAGGAGGCAGACTTTGTCCTCAGGGTTTTCACTGAGAAACAGTCCGAGACCGAGTGAGTCTGTGAGAAAACTGGAGACGGTCTGGTTGTGGTTTTCATTCTTCTCTGATTGATGCTCATGTGAACCTCTGCAGGGACATGGACGATGTCTTGGTGGCAAACCTGGATGAGGAGGTGAGAGATGAGTAGTGACAACATAGTTACTTTGAAAAAGTAACTAATTGGATTACTGATTATTCCTTGGAAAAGCAACTTAGATTACTGACTACTTGATTTGGAAAGTAACTAAGTTACATTAAAAGTAACTTTTGTAGTTACTTTGAGCAGCTGCTAACAGCAACGCTCTGCTACCTCTGAAAATTACTTTGAGGTTTGCCAAAACTTCATTGCAAATTATTTTATAATGGTAGCATCAACTATGTGTCTCCACTTATAAGGTTGAACTAATTGTTTAATGGTCACAAAATCAGACTACTGGATGTGAAAAAGCAACGCGTTCGATTAGTCGTTACTGAAAAAAGTGGTCTGACGTCACTGGAGATGATGTTGCTGTTTTTTTTTTAAAGATATTCTGTTGGGCTGATGTTCCCTTTGGTGTTCATAGGAGGAAATCTCTGAGCATGACATTGACGACTCCTTTAGGTCTTTGTTTGCTCAGCTGTCTGGAGACGTGAGTTCAACTCCTCAGGCTCTTTTAGTGACTGCTCAGCTCTGAGCATGCTCAGAAACCTGCTCACTATTTGCTTTCTGTCCTCAGGACATGGAGATCTCAGTGCGGGAGCTCAGAACCGTCCTCAACAGGGTCGTCTCCAAACGTGAGTCTTTTTGAAAAATGCACGTGTAGGGCGGGTTATCCATGTTTCTGCAGCCAATCAGGTTCCACATAACAGAATCTACCAGGTGTACACTGGGTGGAGATGTTGTGGGTCTGCAGGGTAGATCCAGAACATCACAGTCTGAAGGTTTCAGGTTCCACTTCCTGAAGATGCTTCTTGTTTCTTGTGTCTTGTTGCAGACAGAGACCTGCAGACGGATGGATTCAGCATGGAGTCCTGCCGGGCCATGGTCAGCCTTATGGACGTATCCTCCCTCTGAATGACAGGGTCAGTTCTGACCTGGCCTGAACGAGGTTCTGGCCAGGTCAGATCACATTACCGGGTCTGGATCAGGTAGACCTTAACTGGAGCTCAGAAAGACGGCAGCGCTCGGCTCGGTCTGCTGGAGTTTCAGATCCTTTGGAACAAGATTAGGAAGTGGCTGGTGAGTCAGTGGAGTAGTCAGGCTGGTTCTGACCCAAACGGGTCAGGGTTAAGGACCTGTTGGGTCCAGTTTAGATTTTCAGGAGATAATATTGTGTTCCAGGGGATCTTCAGAGACTTTGATCTGGATAAGTCCGGCTGCATGAACTCTTATGAGATGCGTCTGGCGCTGGAAAACGGCGGTGAGTTTTATGTTCCCGGAAGAAGTTTGGGTTGGACTGAGCTTGGTTCTCCAGACCTGACCCGGGATGTGCTCCGTCTGCAGGGTTCAAACTGAACAACAAGCTGTATCAGATGTTGATCGCTCGATACGCCGACAATGAGATCATCGACTTCGACAACTTCACCTGCTGCCTGGTGAAACTGGAGACCATGTTCAGTAAGTCCACACCCTGATCCATGAGCCGGTTCTGTTCATGTGGTTCTGAACTGACCTGTTGGAGTCTGTTGGTCAGGAATCTTCCAGGGTCTGGACAGAGACGGGACTGGAACTGTGGAGATGAACCTCATGGAGGTACCAAACCTTGTTCTGTCCTTTTACTTTACAACTTAGTTCTGGCCCTCTGGACTTGGTCCAGTTAGCCGATGTCATGTCCTGTTTTCTGACTGATGATTCCAAACCACTCTGGTCATTCCCATCTTGGATGAAGGAACTGAATAGGCGTTTCCACCTGATTGGATGATATTAACTTGACTTTTTCCTTCTGTTATTATTAACCTAAATATTGCTAGCAAAAATATCGCTAGCATAAATATTGCTAGCATAAATATTGCTAGCATAAATATCGCTAGCATAAATATTGCTAGCTTAAATATCGCTAGCATAAATATTGCTAGCATAAATATCACTAGCATAAATATCACTAGCATAAATATTGCTAGCATAAATATTGCTAGCTTACTTCTCCAGCATCAGACTTTCATTTATTCATCTAGTTTCACCAGCTCACTGTTAACTTATTAAGCAGTGAGATACACAAAATCCTTTTTGTTACTGGAATAATGTGAAACTTACATAAGTAATTGAAAAAAATAAAAATATAATTAAAAATAATGTTACTTAGCATTACAGTCTTGAAGATGGTACGAACTTATTTTCTTCTTAAATGTTTTAAAGCGGTCACCGCCGATGAGTGAACGAACTGAAGCGAATCACTTCACTGGATGATTCAGTCTCAGCTGGGAGGAGGTCGGCGTCCTGCTAGGCAGGTCTTCCAGGTTCTGGTCATGGTGGAAAAGGATCGGGTTCTGAATAATGCAGTACGCAGATTGTGCTGGAGAAGGCGCTGTTCTGTCGAAATGAACTGTGTGATCTGATGAACGGATCATTCTAATGAACTGATTCTAGATATCCAGTGAGACTCCAATGAACTGACGTTTCCATGACAACAGATAGGAAATGTAGCCACCAGGGGGCGCCTGACCATAGCCTGACATTCACTGTTTGTCTGTTGCTTCTCCACAGTGGCTCTTTGTGACCATGTGTGGCTGAAACCCAGAGCGCCCCCAAGAGGACGGATGAGAGCAAAACACCCAGACTGAGAAGATGCTGCTGCTCCACTGAGCTACAAAATGTCCACAATACTACAGTTACTACCATAATCATCATCATAATAATATAATAATAACTACAGGATAGGACAGCAAGGCTACAGTGTTGAGCCTCAGTCTGATTTTAAGTGTATTTTTATTATATTAATTTGTATTTACCTGTTAATTATCATAACCTTCACTAACATGCATGAATCCACCAAGCTCAGTTTAACCTGAGAGGACTCACCTGGTCAGGTGAGACGGCTCGTCTGGTTCTGGTGTTCAGTTGCAGTCAGAAGTCATTCACTATGAACAGCTGCTTTCATTTCAGAGGTTATTTAACAAACGTCATAAATGGTTCATCTAAGAAAGTTTCATCCTCAAATTGAGAACACAGATTCATTCATTCATTCATTTCTACTGACCTGCAGCTGGGCTCCACCGGGTCGTCTAATCCAGAACCGACCAACAGTCCTGCTGCTCCTGAGCTCTACCTCCGTCCTGCTGTACCAGTTTGACCTGATAGAGGGCGCTGTAGCTCCTCGGTATTTATGCCTGAACCCACAGCTTTAATAAAGTGAAGCAAATCAGCTGACTGTGTGTGACTGTCTATATTCTTTAACCTCCTGGATCAGAACCTAAAGCCCGGTTCCCTCCAGGTTCGTCAAATGCTTTTTATCCCGAATTATTCCAGATCCAGACAATAAACTGGGTCAGAACCAGGTCACTACAGGTCCAAACCCAGTCCACTGGTTCTGGTGAAAATCATTAGGAACTGGTCGATGGGTTAGCTCACCAGCCACCCGAGTTACAGAACTCCCCAGATTAGACCTGCTAACGGTCGTTCTCATTTTCACAACATGCTCTTAAAGTTTGCCCAGGTTAGGATTTTGTGTTTTGGTTTACAAATCGCAGAGGAGATATTTTTATCTTCTTTGTTTTGCTAAACCACCAGTAGTTACACCTTGTTGGTTTATTCATTTGAACACCATGATTAGTTACACCTATCAGAGGATACAGAATGTCCACCAGGGACTGTTTGCTCATTTAAGGGTTGGGTGATGGGGTTAGGATGAAGGGGTGATGGGGTTAGGATGAGGGGGTGATGAGGTTAGGATGAGGGGGTGATGGGGTTAGGATGAAGGGGTGATGCGGTTAGGATGAAGGGGTGATGCGGTTAGGATGAGGGGCTCACATGGTGTTCAGCAGTAGCAAGAAACAGATGCAAATATCAAATCAAAGAGACAATAAAATCAACTTCAATCCAACACCTGTCATCCTAACCTCTGTCACTGAGCGCCAGNCGATTAACTCCGGACCCGATTAACTCCGGACCCGATTAACTCCGGACCCGATAAACTACGGATGCGATTAATTATCCTTTTAAAATAGTTATTTGTTGATGTTAGACATTTCCCTTCCTGATCGGCTCGTTATTTTCTAGCAGTGACTTTAATCCGTTTGTTCTTCATGAATCTGTTGAGCTGTGATGTCATAAAACCTTGTGTGATGTCACGGCTGAAACTCTCTGCTTTCAGGAAGAATCCTGTCCACCGGAAGCAGTTCAGACACCCAGAGCGACCCGGTGAGTCCGGCCTTTAGTTACGGGTTTTTCACGTTTTACTGGCCAGAGCTAACAAACGGGCCGGGTTCTGAGCGGGTTTGACAGCATGGCGGATGGACGCAGCCGGACGGTTTGCTAGTGAAGTTCTGGGAAGGAAGTGAAGATGAAGAGCAGCGTTTTGAAGCTCTTCATCTGCAGAGAGCCGATCGGTTCTGAAACCCAGACTCCTCTCTGCAGCCCCCCGCCCCGCCGCCACGAGACCCCCCAACGACGACCCCGACGACGACCCCGACGACGACAGCTTCATCAGCGACGACTCGGGCGACGACTCGGACTACGAGCCGCAGGACGACCTGCAGCGGCAGAGGGAGGCGAAGGCCTTCCAGAGGAGGAGGAGATAGAGGAGGAAGATCAGGTCACATGACCTGTCTGGCTGAAACTCTGATCAACAGCCTGACGACAGGAAACACTAAAGGAGGAGGATTTTCAAATTAAAAGCTTTAGGTGTGGAGCCGGCAGCAGCTGGAACCAGAAAAGGGAAATGTTTTTATTTATGTTTCTGCTTTTTGATGCTTTTAATGTGAAAACATCAGGAAATGTTAAACAAAAATCAGTTTCTTATTTTTAAACGGTTTCTTCTTACCTCCACTTTTTTAAAATTAAAAGCTAATGGATGGGCTTTTAATTTGAAAGGACATTTATTTCAAGAAGAAGCAGCTGAAGCTGTGTGACATAATAATCACGAGAATTTTTTGTTTAACATGATTTTTATTGTGAAAGGTCAGAGCTGAACAAAATAAACATTTTCTGACTTCTTTTAGCCTCTATTTATTTTTATTTCACAGCAAAAGTCTTGCCTGATTTGATTGGACTCCTAAACTGGACTTCTGTCAATTAAATTTTTATCCAAGATAAATCTGGATTTAATTCATTTTTATTTCTTTAAGCTCTTAAAATGTTTTAAATCAAAATAAAAACTTTTCTTTCTTCCGGCGTCTTGTTGGAAGTTAACCATAAATAACAAACGTTTCAATTCAAACAATAAAATCCACATGAGACCGAACCGGACCGCCATCAGAACCGGGACCAGAGCGGAACTGTTCCTCCACGTGTGAGGAGCGGCTCAGTTAAAGCCTTTTTTTATTGTATGGGAGAATTTTGCTGGTATAATTAAAGAACACATGTTAATGTTGAAAGAAGACTCTGCTCACTTACAAAACATGGAACGGCCTTAGTTGCCTGGCAACCTCTCAGCCAATAGAATGAAAGTCTTGTACTGGGTGCGTTTGTTTCCTTCTAGCAGGTGAGCCTGTGTGGCTACTATTGATAGCTTTCTGCTCCGTAGTACACTAAACATCCACAAGCAGAGCTATTGATCGCTAACAGCTGCTGATCGCTAACAGCTACTGGTCGCTAACACCCAGCAACTGCTAATCACTAACAGCTACTGGTCGCTAACAACTACTGATCGCTAAAAGCTACTGGTCGCTAACAGCTGCTAATCGCTAACAGCTACTGGTCGCTAACAACCAGCAACCGCTAATCGCTAACAGCTACTGGTCGCTAACAGCTGCTGATTGCTAACAGCTACTGATCACCAACAGCTGGCGATCGCTAACAGCTACCGATCGCTAACAGCTGCTGATTGCTAACAGCTGCTGATCGCTAACACCCAGCGATTGCTAACAGCTACTGATCTCCAACAGCTGCCGATCATTAACTAATGCTGAATGCTAACAGCTGCTGATCACTAACACCCAACGATTGCTAACAGCTGCTGATCGCTAACAGCTGCCGATTGCTAACAGCCGCTGATTGCTAACAGCTGCTGATCGCTAACAGCTGCCGATCGCTAACAGCCGCTGATTGCTAACAGCTACCGATTGCTAAAAGCTGCCGATCCCTAACAGCTGCCGATCGCTAACAGCCGCTGATTGTTAACAGGTACCTATCGCTAACACCTGCTGATCGCTAACAGCTGCTGATTGCTAACGACTACTGATCGCTAACAGCCGCTGATTGCTAACAGCTGCCGATTGCTAACAGCTACTGATCACCAACAGCTGCCGATTGCTAACAGCTACCAATCGCTAACAGTTGCTGATTGCTAACAAATGCTGATTGCTAACAGCTGATGATCACTAACACCCAGCGATTGCTAACAGCTGCTGATTACTAACAGCTACTGATCAACAGCTGCCGATCGCTAACAGCTACCGATCGCTAACAGCTGCTCATTGCTAACAAATGCTGATTGCTAACACCCAGCAATTGCCAACAGCTGCTGATCATCAGCATCCGTGTTGTTTACAGATCCACAGTTCTGCCTTTTCAAATTAAAAGCCCTCCCAGAACGTTTTGGTTTAATTTAACTCAGATTAGAGAAATAAACCACTGCATCTCATAGAAACTCCTGATTTGATCTAAATATTAATAAATGTTCTGCTTTACAGAAACGTTAGGAGAAAATCATCCTGTCATTTATAATTAGATTTTTTTTCTGAATCAATATTTTGTCCCAGAAGGCAGAAACCAAACTGATAAGTCGTTTAATTCATTTATTTTACAAAAATCCAGATGATTCTTTAATCCGTCAAAAAGAAACAGTAATAAAGTAAAAGTGAGTCCAAAGTGCGGGCGGAGCAGCTACTTCTTGGCGTAGGTGATCTTCATGGCGCAGGTGGCGGTGATCCTGAAGCCCTGCAGCGCGTCTTTGGCCACGCCCCCCTGCGTCTCGCTCTCAAACTCCACGAAGGCGATGTCGTGTTTCCCCGGAACCAGGCGCACTTCTTTGAAGCCCGGAAACCTGCAGAAACCGACACAGAGCAACAGAAACATTAAGACCCGACATCAAGGTCATTATGCTAATCAGGTGGGCGGTCCTTAGCTCAGCTGCAGAGCCTTTGTTTAGGCCACAGGCGGGACTTAACGACCTGGACGATGTTTCATTTAAACGGAGACAAACTAAAGTTTTTGTCCAGAAACACTTTCCTGCCTCTGCGCTACGATCCGGCAGCGTGTCGCCTTGTTGCTGTCACTGAGTTGTGACTCAGCCCTGAGTTAGCGCCAGCAGATTTCTGCTCTGCTTCTGCTGGACGTTTCTTCATGTTAAAGGACCAGTATCATCTATTTTCCAGGGACACAGAATCGTTTTAATCCAGTAACTGTTTCCTTCAGTTGTTAGAAAATACTACATAAATCACTCATGACTTGAAAGAAATTTGATTTCCTTATGAACGTCTCTTTTGGGTCTCCGTCTCTTTCTGAAGCTCCGCTTCCAGGAAGTCATTCCAACATGGCTCCTGTTTTAACCCCTTAATGTTTTTACCAGTGATGCTCTGAGCAGCAGCTGCTGTAACGAGCTCAGCGGTGTTTGCTAACTGCTGCTGGCTAGTCTGCAGGAGCTGAACACTCACTGGTTGAACAGCATGGACAGCATCATCTCGTTGGTTTCCTCTGGCAGGTTGTTCAGGAACAGGATGTGGTTTGGAGGATTGTCTGGAACCTGAAAACAGAAGAGAGACGGGTTGGTTCTGACCCGAAAACATCCACAGGTTGGTTCTGAACAATCCAATCCGTGTTGTTCCACCCAGAACAGTCTGATCTGCTCGAAACCTGAACCTAAATCGTTTCCGATAGTTTTCACAGTGTCTGAAGGCTCTTTTACATGGCTAACATGAGACGGCCTAACCTGCTATAAACAGAATCAGAACCAGAACCTCCTGACCCGCTGCTGGGTTCCTCCATGATGCTGTTTGGGTTCTACTGAGACCAGAACCTCTGGACTGGTTTAAGCCACACTGTTCAGATTTCTGTAAACCAAACTGAAGCAATGGATGTTCTGGGCCAGGTTCTGATCGGACGGGTTGGTGGCTAGCTTCAGAACCGGCTCAGGTGAGCTCAGACGGCTTACCTGAACTGCAGGCGTCTGCGCAGGCACAGCTAGAGTCTGCAGACAGGAAACAGACAGCAGCTGTGATCCAACAGAAAGGAACCAAGTGTGGAGCATGTGACCTCAGCCAGAGGTCATGCAGGGGTCACTCACCGCTGAAGGCTTCTTAGCGGCGTTAGCTGCCGCCGCTGCCTCCTGGGCCTTCTTCTTCTTCTCCTTCTTCTTCTCCTTGTCGCTGAAGGTGCCTTTCATCTTAGAGATGACCTCCGAGTCGGTTTTAGCATACTGGATCCTCTGGAAGAGAGGAGAACTGGTTAGCACCGCAGCTACAGAGGTTAGCACCGCAGCTACAGAGGTTAGCACCGCAGCTACGGAGGTTAGCACCGCAGCTACGGAGGTTAGCACGGCAGCTACAGAGGTTAGCATCGCAGCTACAGAGGTTAGCATGGCAGCTAGAGAGGTTAGCATGGCACCTACAGAGGTTAGCATCGCACCTACAGAGGTTAGCATCGCACCTACAGAGGTTAGCACCGCAGCTACAGAGGCTAGTGTCGCGGCTACAGAGGCGGTCAGCTGCGCGGCGGCGTACCATGGGCTTGTTGTAAAAGGGGAAGCCCTGCAGCTGGCGCAGCGCGTTGGTGGCGGCCGTCAGCTCCTTGAACACGACGAAGGCCTGGCCCCTCATCTTCATCGTCTTCATGGCCACGATGTCGACGATCTGGCCGAACTGGGAGAAGAGCGCGTAGAGCGAACGCTTCAGCTCTGCAGGGGGAAGTCAGAACCGATTACACCTCTGGTCCGGGTCTGTGCCCGTTGCCATGGCAACCTTAAGTTAATACACAAACACCTTACTTACTGCTGAAGATGAAGCAGGAAGTAGAATAAACCTGATTCTTTCTCAATAATAACTAAATACATTTCATGGCAGTTTAAATTAAATTACAATATAAAGTTACAAACATCATTCCCATAATAAACATTTTGTTCTTATAAAATGTTTATTATACGCAGCTACAGAGGTTAGCACCGCAGCTACTGGAAAAAAATTAGAATTTTTCCAGTTTTATTTAAAAATTAACATAGAAGATGAAGGATTAGCGTAAATAGTGAAATATCCAGGATATTATCTGATATAAAGAAAAATATAGTAGTTCAGATGCAGTATGTTTAACATAACTATGTATTATTTTAACTGCTGATATAATGTATAATCTATATAATCTCTATAATCTATATATTGAATGACAAAATGTTTTTGAATGTTAATTTATTTCTTCTGAAATCATTCCTCCTGCCGTTTCTTCCACTTGATCTTAAAACAGAAAACTTTTATAAATTAATTTGTAATAATCATCTGATGAGCGTAAAGTTGGAAACGTCGGCGAAGCGATCCGTCAAAATGGCCGCCGACGTTTAAAAACCATAAGAGACGAAAAATACTTGTTTAATTCGACCTCTGCCTCCAAACAATAAACCAGAAACAAATTAATAATCTGAAGTCTGGAGTGTGAAAATGAGTTTTAAAATGTTTTCACTTTTACAAAGTTTTTGTTTCTTGTATTTTGAGATTTCCAGTAAAATTTATGATCAAAATAATCTGTAAAACCTCAACTTCATGTAACTGCAGCATCATCTCCGGACATCAGGAATAATCTCCGTTACCAAAAATCATGGATTTTGTTGTATTTTAATGAATCAATGGTTTAATATTTGAAGCCACTCAGTAAGTTCATGTGTCACAAACATGATCTATAATTGTTTTTAAATCATTCCCAGGACAAAATGTCTGCATGTTAATAATGCAGCGTTAACATTATTAATATAGGCAGTAAAAAGTTATGTAGTTTTTTTTCCTGTTTCGAGTGGTTCTGATCCACATGGATCAATGGGATGAATTGATTTTCTAGAATCGATAAACATCCCCACTCTGCATCATTCCTGTCTGCTACTGCTTCAATTTTTTAAATTCTAATGTTGATTTATTTGATATAAATTTATTTTAATAAACTACCGTATTTTCCGGACTATAAGCCGCTACTTTCTTCCTAAGCTTTGGACCATGCGGCTCATATGTGGATTTTTCTTCAACCACCAGGGGGCTCTTTAGCAGGAAGTGAATCATTGGAAGTCAAAATTGGAAATAAAAGAAGAAAGCGCCATTAAAACAGAATTAGGTTTTAATAGGGAATTGAAATTTGAGAATGTTCTTAATCAGTACATAGCACTGAGGAGAAAAAGAAGATTTTTCGTTTTTTAAATAATACTGGGATCATTATGAGAATTTGAGGTATAGATATTAGGATCCAGTAGATGGCAGTAGTGCAGCAATAATGGATGCAAGCTGCTGTTGAAATCTAAAGAAGAAGAAGAAGAAAGCGGCCATTTTCATTTAGCTCATGCTAGTAGCAACACGAAGGATCAGCACTGTTACAGTTACCGTTCAGAAACTACCGTAATCAGTTCAGTTAAATCTAAACTTGGCACCTTTTTCTTTTTCAACCATAATAAATGTGATATTTAATTGACCTGTTATGACTCAGATGGCGGCTGTCCGCCCCTCTGCTGCTGCTGCATCGCTGTGGAAAACCTGGAGCAGTAGAGAAATCTGCGGCTTAAAATCTGGTGTGGCTTATAAAAAATCAAAATTAATTTTCTTTTTGAAATTAGAGCGTGCGTTTTATAATCAGGTGCGCTCTGTAGTCCGGGATTTACGGTAAATCTAATTTCTGCTTTCAGCGTTGCTCACCGCTCAAATCATTTCACTTATTTAATTACTAAAATAAAGTCAGAATATGAGGAGAAAGAAGAAGTCATTTCATGAGAACTATACAAATTAAATTCTGTTTTGGTATCAGTTTTCAGGAGGGACGCTCCGATCAGGCTTTTTGCAGCCGATCACCTGGATTGGCTGTTAATTTTTCGCTTTACGTATAAATGTGATCCGTCAATAAATTCACCTAATTCACACATACAAATGCAAAATACTTGCAGTTATAACAGCAGAATAACTGAATAACAGCAGCTATTCAGTCAAAAGGACTGAAAAACCTGCAATCAGTAAAATAATATTTAACAGTAAGTCGGATAAATCTGCCTTTATCAAACAAACAGTCCTGAGTTACTGAACCAGAACCTCCTGGCTGATCGTTTGTCTCTGCTGAGCCCAGTAATTCTGCAGAACACAAGAGGAGGAGAGCCGTTCATTTTTCAGATCAGATCCGTTTTCAGCTCCAAGCAGCTGCTCGCTGTGAGAGCTCACCGTCTGGAGGCTGAGCCCGTCTGGCAAATATTACCCCCACTAGCCGCGGTCCGACAGCAGAACCAGAACCAGAACCGGCGTCTCACTCCGCAGCTCCAAGACTTGGATTATTGTTGGGGTTATTTGTTCAGCTTTCTGACCGTGATGCTAATCCGGTGAGTGTTGGTAGCTGCGCTGCTCTACCTGCTGATGGGTCCGGATGTCTTTGGTTCCTGCACTGATGCAGCCAAATCAATCAAGTTCTTGTTTTTAAATATATTAGATTCGTGGTGTTGATGCTTCACCCCGAGGTAATTCTGCAACCCAACACCAAACGACCCCAGTCAGTTAAAGTTCCTCACTACAGGAGAGCAGCTGCAGGCTGAGAAGGAAACAGGAGATGCAGATGATCGGATTGTGATCAGCAACAAGAAACGCTGATCCATCACCGATCATACACTTTTTCACGAAAATCGGCCGATTTTGACCGGTGGCAGATTGATCGACACACCTCTAGTTCAGACAAGGAAATATTTCATATTTTAAAATCTTTTATCAGCAGCAGGACTAAGAAACTAGAGGGATCCTGATAACTGGAAGCTTTTCTCTCTTTAAAACGACTTTTTCTCAGGAGTTGAAGACGTTTCTGGTAAGATGATGCAGCTTTATTCTGCTAAAATTACAACTATGTTCTCAGAATTAAACAAAAAGTCTTGAAGTGTTGCCCTGATGAAAAAATTTCTGTTTTATAAAAAGTGAGAAAATAAAAGAATAAATTGAAAATCAGAGACTATTTTTAGCCACATCCCGGGTCGGGTTGTGGGTTCTGAGACAGAACCGTCAGCAGAAGACCTGGAAGTTTGATTCTGACCAGAAATCTGGACTTCACGCCCCACCCAGATTTACCGTCTGAACCTTTTCCCCAAAATACAGAAATGCTTCATCTAGATCAGTGTTTCTCAACCTTTTTGGGCCAGCGCCCCCCCAGCCCTTATCCAGGTCCCTCACCGCCCCACCAAAGAATCTGTAGGCTACTTTGCACTGACTATTATTTTATCATTAATATTACTATCACTATTGTAGATGTTTTGATTTTTATGCTTGTTTCTCTACTTATCATCAAAAATAATTTCCCAGAGAACAAAAAAGCCATGGGAATAGAAATTATTTTCACAGGTGTTTACAAAAAATGCAATGAACATTCAAGATAAAATCTGTAGGCCTAACATCCAATCAGAGTGGAAAAAATATTCTTGTTCTTTGCCATTTTCTAGTTGTTAAATATTACACAAAATGAGCAGATAAAAGATGAACAACATGCCAGTTTAAACTTTGATCTATTTGCAAACCGACTGAGCTCTGCAGCATTAAAACATGGATAGAACTGTAACTACATTAATCATAACTCTTCTTCTCTTCAGTGTTTCTGGTGGTGCAGCTCTGTGCTGCCTTCAGGAGAATGGGACATCAGAGAATCATCCATAAAATTTCACCCACATGGCATTTACTGTGCAAACCAGAGCTTTCAGTGGAAAAACTAAAGTTCCTTTAATGCCATAGAAATATGAGACAGAAACATGGATTATATCTTCATATAGATCTGTCTATTGATTATAGATTAATAGTTCGTTGCTCCATTCTGTATCACAGTTCTCCTGTTTCAGAGTTTTGTGCAACGTGTGCATCTTTTTTGTTTTACCCCTTAAGGCGCGGAGCGGTCGGGAAGCGTATAATGGAGAAAAGCTGACTGACATAAACCTTACAGCTCCGATGTTAACGCTACAAAATGAACGCTCTCTATCGAGGTGTCACCATGCAGGGATTTCTTTATTTAAATGGTTCATTATTCAGAGGGTCTCACAGTGAGGGTATCGTGATTTTAGTCATCACATGTTTATCCTTCCATGGAGACGTGCAGCATCCGGACGAAAATTAAAACACTTTTTAATATAAGTTGCTGCTCTGCCTCAATCACAGTACTGACAAAACATATGTACAAAAATCCTCAATAAAACAAAATATTTGAAAATCAGACAGACAAGTGAATCTCAGCACCATCATCAGCCGGTGAGACGGTGAACTGATGTGGTGAAGCTACCAGTAGCTGCTCAGCGGCGCCGGGTCATTTTCGAGGTGGGGCCATGAGGCGTTTCATCACCTCTGTTGTCAGGCGCTTGTTCAACCGACATGATGCACAGCCTGTCAATCAGTTCAGAGGGTTCGTCTCAGTTTGTCCCGTAGCAGTAAACATCCTGTAGGACGATGTTTCTGGGTCTACGCGCTGCGGTCACAGAGATTTGGTGGAACATAATCAGAAAATGTTTTAATAGTTGTCAGTGGAGAACATGCAGAAGGAATGGACTCCATATGCCTGCAGCCGATCCAAGAACAGTGTTGCAGCACCGTGTCTGTCACCATTACATGTTTGGTGTGAACGCAGCAGTAGCAGGTCAAACAGTTACAACTGGGTCAGCTCTTCAGTTCGCCACACACACACACACACACACACACACACACACACACAGCTCATAAACCAGCGACCCGCCAGAACCGCGCAGGGTAAAAAGCTCTGGCAGGATCCAAACACCCTCTTTCATTTTCAGCTTACAGAAAAAGCGCCAAGTCGCCAAATTTACCAACGTAAACTGACCAATAAGATTTAGGCTTTGTGCGAATCTCCAGGACTCACACAGCTCGCTACGTACAAGACGTTCTGACACAGAAGACTTTTTTCTGCTAAATGTTAATAGTAAAGAGGGTTGATAAAACAAAATCAAAAATTATTCTTTTCCGTTTTGCTTAAAGGGAAATATCAAGGTTCACACAGTGCTACAGCTGCGGGCGCTCTGTGCTCAGCTACTTACTACAAATCCAAAATACACAAAATATGCCGAGGATAAGATAGATGTGACAAAAGTCACGACTGGTCAAATGTTTGTAAAATAAAAAACAATAATAAAATAAATCCTCCAGCAATGCCAGTTTAGAGCAGCAGGACAAACTAATGGCTCCATCATCATGTCACGGCGCAGCAGCTCTGCACTGAGGGTCTAAAACCAAAAGGCAGCGCAGATGAGATTTGCTGCTTGTTCCACAAATTGTGCGGGAAAGAGATGATGTGAGTGGGACAGATAACCAGCCAGACTGCTGACAATATTTTTGCATTAAAAACAAAATGAAAAACACCATGAATAAACTTTAATGTGCTTCTTATTTAGCACAAACATGAATTTCAACAGCCAACAGAGAAATCCATCAATAGGGATCAATACTTATGGCTCCTGACGGCTGATTGGCTTTTGGAACAGCAAAGAGGGAAAAAAAACAAATTCATGCAATTATTTTTCGACCTGAGCCAAAATGATCTGCTCTGGGCGAAGTGTGGCTGAGCATTTGGTCCGGCCCGTAAACGGACATGTGGGCCCGATGTCTCTTTTTTTATCATCATCGTCACAGTGAAATGGTGACAAATACAGAAATCTTACTTAATTTTTAGGCAGAATTGGTTCAGATCTGGACCGGATCAGAGCCAGAGCCTGTTTTCAGGTGTCAGACCGGTTCCTGGTCCCAACCCGACCCGGAGCTGCCATGTGGTAACCTTTGGGTGACCGTTATGATCTGGAGCCTTTTGGTCCAGACCTCAGTGCTGCAGGTTTTATCTGTGCCTCTGTCTGCATAGAAACACTGACAGCTGTCAGACTGTCAGAGTTATGTGCAGCCAAAATGTCTGGCGGGACCAGCAGGGCAGGGCCGTAAAGTGGGGGGGCCAATGGCCCCTGGCTCCCACTGTTCCAGGGCCTATGAGCTGCACCAAGAAGCTACAAACACTGAAGAGAAGAAGAAGGGCTGCCATCGATACAGTTGCAGCATGTTTTAATGTTACACAATACAATTTTAACAAGTTGCTCGGAGTCTAAACTGGTATTGTTGTGCATTTAAGGTGTAAAGTTTACCTTTGACCAAACGCCCCCCAGAAGAATCCCAGCGCCCCCTGCTGTCCTCTGAACACCCCTGGGGGCGGTACCGCCCACGTTACCAACCGCTGATCTAGATGTTGGAAGATGAAGACAGTAAAGCAGTTTGCACTGACCTTCTTTCTTCACTTTATCGTTGATGTTGTTGATGTAGACGGTGTGATTCGGCCGGATGTCCATGTCTGAATCTGAGGAAACATGAGGAGAGATGCTGACGCCTAGCTGTCCACCCGGGGGGCACAGCGACCCGTCATCCACCCCAGATAGGGCACGGCGGGCCGTTGTCCGCCATGAGGCCCAGGCGTTGGACCTGTCCTGACTTATTGGACCCTCTCAGCATCCTTAGACTGTAGGAAACATGTTGCCCTGAAACTGGACCGGATCTGCTGGTAGTTCTGAAACACCCAGTCACCTAAACTCGGCTGCTGGGTCAAAGGTTAACCTGAGTCACATTAAGGAGGTTTTTCACCTTTAACCTCTTTATTTTATGGGTTAAATGATGTCACTCAACAGAAAATCAAAAAACTAAAGCTGAATAATTTCCTCCATCACTGGCCCAAATAACCGGACAGACCCTGATGTCTCCATCCTAACACTCTGATGCTACAGTACGCTCATTTAATTTTATATTTAATTTCCCTTTGGGATTAATAAAGTAGTTTTGAATTTTAATTTAAAATAAAAAACAAGAGATTTAAAATAAGAACTAATAAGAAGAAAAACAGAGGGACTCAAACGGGATGTTTCTGTTTCAACATTGACCGTCTTTACAATCAGAACATTCAGGTTGATAAATTATTTCTGTCCCAACAAGTTTAACGAAATACTGAACAAACTGAAGGAAATTCAAAGCTGAATATGGAAAATGCCTAGGCTGAATATTCTGGCAAAACTCATCAATAAATTCATGTTTTTGTCCGTTTTAGTTAATTCATTCTATTTTAGCAAGTCAGGCTAATGTTAGCATCTGTTAGCTCTACGGCTAACAGCTCCAGTTTAAACCACTTCCGTTGGAGCGGCGGGCTTCACCCCCGGTCAGAACAATCCGGATCATCGGCCAGACCAAACCTGGGTCACTTTCTTTTGATTGGAGTTAAAGGAGCAAAGAAAACTCACCTGTTCTGAGGTAGGCAGGAGCCACACCGTTGTCTGCGCTCTCGGTCTTCTTCCTGTTCAACCGGCAGCTAGCAGCTGGACTACAGACAGCTTATCGCCCCCTGTTGCTCCGGAGGAGAAGGTCTTCTTTTTCTTCTTGAAATTTATTGGCGGTTGGCAAAAAATGTTAGGTAAGCATTACCATTCATATTACTGGCGTTCCTAATTAACTAGTTTATCTAAATCTGGTAATTCCTGCAATACACAATAACATGTTGTATTGTCTCATGTTCCCCACAGTCACATTTCCTTGTCTGGTGTTTCTCTATCAGAAATAATGAACTATTCACTCCAGTGTGTCTGATTCCAAGTCATAAAATAATTATCTCTTCTCTCCTGTTTCTTTCTGTTCTTCTCATTTGTCCAATTCTCTTTTGGATTTCATGAAACCACCATCCTTTCCTAACGTTTGCCACCTCTATTTTATTTTTTGTTTAATTATACCCTTTATTTCTGTTGTACTAAAACTAACATTAATATGTATCCTTACCCGATCGGTACTTTCCTTAGCCAGTCGGCCATTTTTTGCAAACTACAGTTACTTGCTTATGATGGAGTATAAGGGCCAGGCTCTGAGTTTTTGACTTGTTTTAAATACGAGTAAAGTTGGACGAGAATAAAGTCGTAATCTTATGATGACTTTTCACCATACTGCGCTAAATTACGGAATACTGATCTTGTAAGGTTATAGTTGGCATTGGTTTAACAAATGAGTAAATACTAAATGTTTTAGCACATCAGAAGAAAATGTTCAGCCCTAAGACTGAAACGATGCTTACACAACTTTTTATTTAATAGAAAGAACCAGACTTGCTGAGCGGGTCACGTTGCACATCACTCTATCAGTTTTTTAATTTAACGACTTTCTTCCGGCAATACTGCGTCTTTACTCTGCCAATATTTAAATTATTCTGCTAATGACGGTATTCTTGTAAGGTAAGGTAATTTTATTTATATAGCACATTTTCAGCAACAAGGCAATTCAAAGTGCTTTACATGAATTAAAAGGAAATACAAACAAAATAACAAAAAAAAGGAAAGAATAGGAAGAAAAAAGCAAAATGACTAATCTAAGTCCTTTTCTGGTGTAAAGTGAGTCGTTACAGTTTCTAAAAAGTTGTAATATAAAAGTAATTAAGCAGTGACTGATCCTGTTAAGTATTTCTGGATTCCAAGTTCGTAGTTATTCTAATTCTAATTCTGATTCCATTTCTGGGCTGTATAATGCTCTGAATAGCGCGTACTCCACAATAAACTAAAATAATCCTTTTCTGGGTTAAACAGTGAGTACTCCACCGTTTCTAACAAAATAAAACAAAAAAGAGGAAAGGACACATTAGGGCAAATGGCAACTTTCAGACAAAACAAAGGGGCAAAACAGAGACATGAGTGAAGGCGGTGATGTCACAGGGCCACGAAACCAGGTTACTGAGCCCCTGGCANATGGGGAAAAGACAGACTGACATAAACCTTTTGAAACAACGGAAACAATTTCGGTATTCTGATTATTGAAATTTAAAAGTGCTGTGTTGTTCTATCTCCCCCCGTTTCATACCGGACCACTAACAGCTCCGGTGTTAACGCTATAAAATGAACGCTCACTATCGTTGTATCACCATGGAGGGATTTCTTTATTTAAATGGGTTCATTTTTCAGAGGGATACACAGTGAGGGTATCGTAATTTTAGTAATAACATGTTTATAAGAGCGATTTTCTGTTGTCCTTCCATGGAAGCGGGCAGCCTTCAAACGGAAATAAAACTTTTTAATATAAGTTGCTGCTTTGACATGATCACAGAACTGCCAAAAAAAGATGTACAAAAATCCTCAATAAAACATAAAATATCTGAAAATCAGACAGCAGACAAAGTGGATCACACCAACGTCATCAGCCCGTGAGACGCTGAACTGATGCAGTGAAGCTACTAGTAGCAGGGGAGGAGCTACAAGCTACAAACACTGAAGAGAAGAAGAAGAAGAAGAAGAAGAAGAAGAAGAAATGCCATTGATACCGTTGCAGCCAAGCATGATTTAATGTTACACAATACAATTTTACCAAGTTGCTCAAAGTCTAAACTGGTATTGTTGTGCATATGGTGTAAAGTTTACCTTCGACCAAACGCCCCCCAGAGGAAAAAATGTCCGCCAGCTTCCCGTCTTGTCCCCTTTCCTTTGCCCAGCGCCACCTGTTTTTAATTCCTTTCTCAAGTAATCGTGTTTCTTTACCGGGTGAGAAACTCCATCTTCTTTCATATCGCATTGATTTAACCGAACGCACGCGCTTCTTTTCTACAAACCGTCTTACATTCATTGGTCAAGAACACCGGAGCTAGAGTTCTGATTGGCAGACATCTTTGTCTATTATCTACAGTTTAGTTGAGGCGGGCTGTTTGGTCCAATGCTCGCTTTGCTTGGAAATCCGGAAATCCGGCCCCCAGACGGAGCTCTTTAAGCCCGGATGAGCGCGCTGGGAGAACAATTTGCAAGACAGACGGAGAACTGAACCACAAACTCCAGCCCAATCTGTTGGCATAGGATCTGTCCCGGCAGAGTGAGGGGCCCCATTTAAATCGGAGAACATTTTCAATCCTCAGTTTGTAAAAGGCTTGGGGCCACAAACCTCTGGGGCCTAAAAAACATCCTTTACTAGAATATAAAATTCTACTTTTGGATTACATAAAATGTTATTAGCCTGTTTATACATATGAGCTTTAAAATAAAATAATTCAATTTGCTCAAAGTTGCCTTTCAACTTATTTCTGTAAATGTACTGAAAAGCTGCCTCTCCATGGGTCTAGTCCAAGTATTTCTCCTGGATAAATCCAACTGAAGATGTTTGTTAATCTCTGATCTGGCGGATTATTGAACCAGGAAAAGGTTCAATAATGAACACATTAATGGGTGGATAATAAAGGACTCGGGTACTAATGGGTTCATCCCAGGTTCGGTCCAAACTGCTCCAGGTATTAACGAACCTGTTCCGGTCTCACAGCTGTTCCCAGTCGGTCCTGGACCACAGAACAGGAACCGTTGGTAAAAGTTCTGGATGATCCACATCGTAACAGCAGTGGGTCCAGAACGTCGGTCTTGGTATCCCTGGATCTCAGTGCTGGGTTTGACCTGGCTCATCAGAACATCCTGACTGATTGATTCCCTGGTTCTGATCTTACTGGCTTAGTTTGGGCCACACTCGAGCAAACTGGGTCTCACAAACTGCAGACAGAAACACTTCAGTACTTTATAAATATTTATTCCGATCATTTTACACAAACTTGATTTAAAAGATTAATTCAACAATTCACTCAACGGTCCAGACCCTGAACCAGATCTGTTTTTGGTCCCGGTTCTGGCTTCAGCCATTGTTCCGGTTCTAGTCCTGTTTCTGCACCCGTCCCTGGGCCTCCCGTTCCTCCAGCGGGCCCAGCAAGACCGCCTGGGCCTCCAGCAGGGTGGTGTCGGTCTTGGCTCCGAGGAACCGAGCGGTGAGCTCCGGGTCCAGGACCTTCAGCCGGACCCTGGAGCCCCGCTGCAGCCTCTCTCCTCCGGCCGCGGGTCTCCGGCAGACGCAGTGAAACTTCCCTCCGAAGTCGATGTACAGGTCATCCCGGACCACATGGAAGATGTTTCCAACCACAACCTTGTCTCTGACCGGAACCGCCTGGAAGAGCGAGGCGAAGGTCTGCTCCTGGCCGGGGATGGAGCCACTCTGATCGGGCGCGGAGTTCTCTGCCTCCCGCTGGAGCTCCGCCTGTCGCTGAAAGGCTGCCGCGAAGCCGGCCCCGGCTCTGGTTCCGTCCTCACTGTCTGAGCTGAAGGAGGTCCGGACGGAAACGCTTGAGGAAAAGCGGAACGCGGACCGGCACCCGAACCTCAGTTTACACAAGGCCGCCATGTTGTCCTCCAATACCGGAAATAAGCGAGTTCCCTTTGACTTCCTGTTGGGCCACAGCGCCGTCCCCGGCCGATTTTAGAAGGTTAATGCAAATCTAAACTGGAAATCTTTTATAACTTCATAAACTTTTCAAGTTTAAAAGTTTGGTTGTTTGTTTATTATTGTCTGTTCGAAATAAATAGAAATTTAAGTATATTACTTTACGTATATACTGGTTCGTGTTTCACCCCAAGAGCATCGATTCTAATCCTATGCGCCAGGAGGCGCCTATGAGACGTCCCTATAAAGTCCTGCGCCTGCGCAGACCGTTCAGTGGTGTAACAAACGGAGCCAAAATGGAGGTCTTTGTTGTTGCTCCGAGCTTTAGGTGCTCAAGCTTCGAGTTTCCACCTGGTTCTGTTGTCAGAGATGTTCTGGAACGGTTCGTCCCGCACCAGGTGAGTGATTATATCTAACAGAACCGGAACCGAACCTTAGCGTGGGGTTAAAGGGTTTAAATCGGAGCTGGAAGCCTGTTAGCTGTTAAGCTACCGGAGGCTAACAGGGATAATTAAAAAAAATCTGCACACTTGAACATGCTATAGGTTAACAACAAGCTTTAACATAAATCTCCTGTTTTACTTCGGAGCTGTATTAAAGTTCATTTAAGATGTTACAGTTTCCCGGAGGTGATCAAAAACAGAACTGTACCCATTTTTGATTTACATTTTTCTGTTTGTATACATTATGTTGTGCTATTTTAAATGATTATCACTTCAATTTTTAGTTATTTTTCAAAAAGCCCAACTAGGGACAAGTGCTGCGAATTAGCTGTTGCTGTTGCACCACGATGCAAACATGGGAAGATGTTTTATTCAGTTTGTCTATGTCGATGTGTGTCTGTCCCTATCAAATAAACTTTATAATAATAATCAGATGGGTTGTTTGTTTTTTCTAAGCCTTTATTGTCCGCACGAATGTAAAGAAGTACGACAGAAACAGAAAATAACTAAATGCAAAAGAAACATTAAATCAGGAAAACTAGTGTTCAGATGTAGTTCCTGCTGGGACCAACTCTGATACCGGCACTTCCAGTTTCAGTGGAACTGGGAGTTCAAACGGTTGTCAAACTCTGAGCGAAACTCTGAACAAATAAAGTTTCGTGTTTATAGAACATTTGTATTATTCTAAATAAATGTATTTAATGATTTAGATTTATCCACCATTTTGTGACGGTGTCCCACAGGGCTGTGGCCTTTAGATCGTCAGAAACTAAAAACCCGAACCAGAGGTCAGGTCTCATCCTGAAGTGGTGACGGGTCGTTGGTTCTGTCTCGGGTCCAGTTTGTAGGAATCTTTACTGATCCAGTATTTCCCATCAGGACTGGTACGTCACCACTAACGGCCGTCTGACCGGGCTGGAGGAGCGGCTGCAGGATGGGGCCGTCTACCGCCTGGAGCCCCGGCTCCGTGGAGGGAAGGGAGGTCAGTTCCCGGAAATGTTCCGATCTCATGACCAGGTTTTGGGTCCATGTTTCGTTGGTTTTCCAGGTTTTGGGTCCATGTTTCGTTGGTTTTCCAGGTTTTGGGTCCATGCTCCGGGCTTTGGGAGCGCAGATCGAGAAGACGACCAACAGAGAGGCCTGCAGAGACCTGAGCGGCCGCCGCCTTCGAGACGTTAACCATGAGAAGGAGTAAGCTCCTCCTCTTGCTCTGGATGTTGTTTTGTAGTGAAGGGTCCAGACAGGTTCTGGTTCTGGTTCTGGTAGGATGGCGGACTGGCTGAAGAAGCAGTCGGAGCGCGAGGCGGAGAAGGAGCAGCGGCGGCTGGAGCGTCTGCAGAGGAAGCTGTCAGAGCCACGGCATCAGTTCGCCGACCCGCAGTACCAGCAGCAGTGCCACGACCTGAGCGAGCGTCTGGAGGACTCGGTTCTGAAAGGTGACGGGTCAGAACCAGGCAGCGGGCCGGCCCAGCTGCAGCTCTGGATCTTTAAGGTGTGTGTGTGTGTGTGTGTGTGTGTGTGTGTGTTGCAGGCCTGCAGGCGACCTCCAGCGGTCAGGTGAAGGTCGGAGCCGACCCGGATCAGAACCAAGCCCCTGCAAGGAAGAGGAGGAAGACTGCAGCGGCGGCCGGGTTCTGGTCAGTGTGTGAGGTTCTGACCCGGTGAAGGGAGCACAGCCCGGCTCTGAACCTCTGTTGCCATGGTTACAGGACGGGACTGGAGGAGCTGCTGAGCTCTGAGGATGAAGATGATGAAGAGTTTCCACGCAGCAGCAGAGGAGCCGTTACCATGACGACCCAGAGGGAGGAGGCGGAGCCTGGACCCAGCAGCAGGTCTGTTGATGGATGTTCCTGATCCTCAGAGGTCAAAGGTCAGCGTTAGATCAACAGGTTTTTCCATGTCTGACCAGCTGGAGGCGCTGCAGGTTCAGAGTCCACCGATCGGACCGGCTGGTTCTGGACCGATCCATGTTTAGCTTCAGGGTGGGTTCTGTTCCTGGGAGCGCTGGCTAAACTGGTTCTGATGGTTCCAACTGGTTCCTCATAATCCGGGGGTCCAGATGGTCCAGCTGCAGAAACCCGTCCAGCGCCGGTCCAAGAAGCTGAAATATTCTCAGTTCTGATTCAGAATCAGCTGTTCACTCTAAGCAGAACTGATCCGAACCAGACCAGTTCACCATCAGAACCAGAACCAAACCAGTTCCCATGACCCAGATCCACATCCAGCCTCAAGTTCTGTTGTCTCCTCCAGCACCGCTTCAGCCGCTCCAACCGCCAGAACCTCAGAGGTCCAGAACCCCGGACTCCCGACGGAACCGGCTGTTGAACTGTCATCGGACCAGAACCCTCCTCAGGGCTGCAGGGAACCAGATCAGGTCAGAACCAGAATCCAGATGCTTAAACGTGATTTAGAGCAGAACCCTCTGCTGGGTTCTGACTGTTCTGGTTCTGCCTCAGCAGTTGGACCTGTCCTCGGTGCCATCCGTCCAGCAGCTGGAGTCTCTGGGTCTGGAGGTTCTGAAGGAGGAACTGATGCGCCGCGGCCTGAAGTGTGGGGGAACGCTATCGGAGCGTGCCGCCCGCCTCTTCTCCGTCAGAGGCCTGAGTCCAGACCAGATCGACCCGGCACTGCTCGCCAGAACCAGGAGGAAGTAGACCCAGCTGGGAGGTTCCTCTGGAAGGCGGAACTTCCTGTCTGGAATGAAGCGGTCGGGTCTGGATGTTGGAATCATTTATTTGAACATGTGAATCGATGATCAGATTTGTTTTCATGAAATATTAATAAAATGTTCCAGAACCAAACGGAGTAGTTTCTCAGTCTGAGGGTCCGGTCAGAACCCAGGGTCCCAGGAAGTGACCCGAGGAACTTCCTGCTCCTCGAAGCATTCGATGACATCACCAGCGCTGAAGTCCACCTCGCCGTCCACCGACACGCCGCACTCCATGCCCGCCTTCGCCGTCGCCACGTCATCCTTATGGTGCTTCAGCGCCAACACAGAACCTGCAGCAGAACCAGAACCAGAACCGGCTCATTAAAGCTGCAGCATGCAACTTCTGTACCCTAACCATCTCCATGGTGATGCACTGCTCCCGAGCCGTCAATCATCCTTATGCATCTGCTGCCAAACGTTCTATTGGCAGAAACGACGTACAGGAACGCTTCTGTTACTGCTAATGGGGAGGCTTTGAGCAGCGTGTACATAAGGATGACTGGCAGCACTGGTTTAATGAAACTGGTGTTTAATGATGTCTGAAGGTTCCACCTGACCTCTGACCTCCTGCTCAGCCAATCAGAGAAGCTCCTGACCAGGAGAACTAGTTCATGGTGGTGAACTGTGAACATGAACCAGTTCATTCTGACCAGGATGAACTGGATAACCATCAGGACCCGAACACATAAATCCTCAAGGTTCAGAACCAATTGGGCCCGGCCTGGTTCTGGTCTCACTCACCCTCCCACACCGTGTCTCGTCCTCGGATCAGCCTGAACTTCAGCCGCCGGTCCAGCTGGCCCTTCTGGACCCGGCAACCAGCCACCAGAACCTCCTTCTTCCCCACAGAGACGGTGAAGATGGCGAGGACCGTCGCCTCACCTGCAGGCGGGGGACAGGTGGACAGAGCAGAGGTGCCAGTCAGTTCTGTTTGCTTCAGATGGAAGCAGTCTGACCCGGTTCTGAAGTGGTTCTGGACCTGTACTCACCCACGGTGCTGCAGCGGCGCTGCGGCGGCAGCTTGCTGCTCAACTCGTGGCGCAGCTGCTCCACCAGCTGGTAGATGACGCGGTGCAGGTGCAGGGCCACGCCCCTCCGCGCCGCCAGCTGCGTCACGCCGCGGCTCGCCGCCACGTTGAAGCCGTACACCGACCCTGAGGAACAGAACCGGAACCTGCTGCCGTTACCAAGGCAACACTGCTTGGCCCCGCTTGGCACCAGAACACCTACCTCCGAACGTGGCGGCCATGTTGACGTCGTTCTCCGAGACGTCGCCGACGCCGAAGTGGATCACGTCCAGCCGGCATTCGTCCTGGGCGTCGTAGCCGTCCAGGATGTTCAGCAGCGTCTTCACCGACCCGTCCACGTCACCTGTAGGTCAGAGGTCACCGGTCAGTGACGTCACGCCGGGCGGAGCCGGCGTAGCGCCGTCCCCACCTTTGATGACGAGCGGCAGGCCGGGCTCGTCGCACTCCGTCCGCTCGCTGGGCCGCATCGAGAAGCGGATCTTGTCGGCCCGGTACAGCGCCGCCCTCCTCTGGCGCCAGCTCAGGTGGGCCAGCGGCTCGCGCTCCCGCCGGTACTCCTCCAGGTGGCGCTGCTGCTTGAGCTCGATGGCGCTCTGCTCCCCCAGCAGCTTGTGCTGCTCCGCCTGGTGGCTCCTCCACTCCACCACCTCTCTGGCCCGCTGCTGCAGGCCACAGGACAGGCTTTTACTGCAGCGGTCCACACAGGAAGTAGCTAACGCACAGCTCTGACAGGACGGGCTGTTTGTACATGTGGGGATTCTAGCAACCAGAACCAAAGTTAACTGTTGTTGATTCACTAATCGGACACCGGTTCTGGCCCTCACCTCTGACTCCACCTCCAGCACGGTCTCTCCGGCAGACGGCAGCTCCTTCCATCCGACCACCTGGACCACCGCGCTCGGCGCCGCCTCCAGCACCGCGCAGCCGTTCTCGTCGAACAGGAAGCGGACCTTGGCCCAGCAGCAGCCGGCCACCAGAACGCAGCCGCGCCGCAGCGTCCCCCTCTGGACGATGACTGTAGTCACAGGGCTGGGAACAGGAAGCGGGCCCGTCAGCGGAACCCCCATCAGAACCGGACCCGGTTCTGGAGGACTCACCCTTTGCCCTTGTCGGTCCGGCTCTCGATGAGGACGGCCTCCACCGGGCCGCCCGGGTCCGCCTTGAGCTCCAGAACCTCGGCCAGCGCCACCGTGGCCTCGGCCAGAGCCTGCAGGTTGTCGCCCTGGAAACAGCGACATCATCGTTGAGGCCGCGCCGTGGGTCGGCCAGACCGGGGCGGCTCCAGTCGGGTCGGATCACCTTCAGAGCCGAGATGTGGATGGCCTGAACGTCGCCGCCGAACTCCTCGCAGACGACGCCGTGCGCCAGCAGCTCCTGCTTCACCCGCTGGGGGTCGGCCTGTGGCTTGTCGCACTTATTCACCGCCACGATGATGGGGACTGGGCCGGGCCGCAAGCAGAACGTCAGAACCAGAACCTCAGAACAACCCGGCGCCGCCTGATGACACCCACTCCTACCTTTGGCGTTCTTGGCGTGCTGGATGGACTCCACGGTCTGGTTCATGACGCCGTCGTCGGCCGCCACCACCAGCACCACGATGTCTGTGGCGTGGGCGCCGCGGGCCCTCATGGAGGAGAAGGCGGCGTGGCCCGGCGTGTCCAGGAAGGTGATCCGCTCCCCGGTGGGCAGCTGGACTGGAGGTCAGAAAGACAGACGTCAGGAGCTCCACAAAGAATCTGATCTGGGGTTTTGGGGGCGGAGCCTGCCAGCTGGCCCCGCCCTCGTTGGCACCCGTTACCCAGGAAGGCGCCTATGTGCTGCGTGGTGCCGCCGGCCTCCGTGGCGACCAGCTGGCTCTTCCTCAGGCTGTCCAGCAGCGTCGTCTTCCCGTGATCCACATGACCCATGATGGTGACCACCGGGGGCCGACTCACCAGCAGCGCGGGGTCAGCAGGGGGCCTGGGGTCACAGAGGGGTCACAGACAGGTCAGTTGGATGATGGTCAGGTCCGGTCCCATCCGGTGCTGCCGGTACCTCCTCTGGGCGTCTCTGTTGGGCCGCTCTTGGCTCTCGCCCAGCTTGGCCCATCTGAACTTCATCCCGGACCGGATCACCGCCTCCTTGATGCAGCTGTCCTCCAGAACCGAGTCGGGCCGGAGCGAGTCTAGGTCCGCCGGCGTGTTGAGCAGCGCCTCCACAACGTGGTCTGTAGCAGAACCGGGTCAGTAGAATCTGCAGGAGAATCGGGTCGTCGGGGTTAGCTAACGCTGCTCACCAAAGTCTCTGTTCATGGCCGCCGCCAGCGCCGCCGCCGTCATGCCCTGTCTGATCTCCACTTCCTGTTTGTCCACTTTGGGCTTCTTCTGCTCCTTCCTCTGACCTTTGACCTGCACCAAGTGAGTCATCAGCCTTTACTCTAGTCCAGGACACCAACCACAAGCTAAGCTAACATCCACAGCCTTACCTGCTTGGAGGCCAGTCGTCTGCTCTGAGGCCAGGTGAGCAGGGGGGCGGAGCTCCGGAGCAGCCGTGCACCCCGCATCATTGATGACATCACACTCATAGCTACAGAGACACAGGTGGAGGACAAGCGTTTCTGTTCAGCCAGGAGACAAACTGCAGCAGCGCTGCATCTGTCCTGATTTCCAGTGTAAAGGCAGAGCCGCAGCTACATGGCTAACATTGTACCATTAACATAACTGGGCTATAACACACCCAGTTACACACATACATGAGATGCAGTCAGAACAAACTTACTGCGTTAGACAAGTAACGGATACATCAAAAAATAAAACGGAGGACAGAACTGAATATGTGTAAATCTTTTTCCCTCAACCCACAAAGACAACAAAAAATAAATACATACATTTCAGTGCCAGAGGATATTTCTGTCACTATATCGGCCAAGCTTAACTCAAGACAAAAGATGAAAGTAAAAGAGATGTAGATAAGAATAATAATAAACACCAGCTATGTACATACCACCTTACCATCTGCAATATTATATATTATATATATATATTCATCTAAGGGTTCTTAACAAGCGGCTCCACAAACCAAAAATCTCAAAGAGCCTCTTAAAGTAAAACAGATTTTCTCTAGTTTAATGAAATACATTATTATCACTCTGCCCCAAAAATGCCAAGAAAGCCAAGGAGGATTTCTGAAAGGAGGACTGGGTGGACTGGCGAGGTGCAACTCCAAACAAAGCAGTCAAGGGGCCAAACTCCAATTTCTTGTCAAAAATGTCCAACAGAATAGCAAAAACTTTGGACCAATAATTAAAAAGCTGAGGGCAGAGCCAGATAGTGCAGATCAAATTAGCTGGAGAACGCTGGCATCCATCACAGGCAGGAGAAACGTTGGTATAAAACTTAGCCAGACGTGCTTTAGTATAATAAGTGCAAAGTTTGCATTGAATTAGATTATGTCTGGCACAAATGGAGGACTTATGTACTAATGACAGGATTTGTGTCCAAGGTCTTCCTCCCAAAAAGATCTAAAGGAATTCAAGGTTTGTGGGCGTAGAAGAGTAATTTCATTGCAAATAAAAGATCTAGCCCCTTTCAGTTTGACAGGAGGTTTTAGAAAAATACCCAAGGGTGACTCCCTGACTCCCTGGGAAGGTTGGAAAAATCTGAATAGGTAGAGAGGACAAAGCTGCACACTTGCAAGTATCTAAAAAATTGATGGCGCAGGATATGAAACTTCTCAGAGATTTGTTGGAACAAGGCAAAAGTACTATCAAGATACACGTCATGAAAAGTTGAAATTCCTATTCTCCGCCACAACAGGAAGATGCCGTCTGAGAGAGACGGTGGAAAGGTATGATTTGAAGCTATAGGAGCTCGCAAGCCGAAATGCCGTCTCAACTGCATCCACAGCCTTAAGGACGCATCGACTATTTTATTAGAAGTATAAAGTTTAGTTGAAGACTGTAATGGTGAATGTAGTAAGGCTGCTAAGGACACAGGTTTTTCAGAGTTGGCCTCCATAACAAGCCAACCTGGAGAAGAGCATCAAGCCAATATCTAAAAAGTCTAATATTTGAGGCCCAATAATAATATCTAACATCTGGCAAGGCCATTCCCCCAAGCCTTTTAGGTCTCTGTAAGAACCGAGTACGTATACGAGGAGCCTTCCCGTTCCAGAGAAATTTGGTAATTATACCATCAAGTTTGCTGAAAAAGGTCCGTGAAAGAAAAATAGGGATACACTGAAATAGGTAGGAAAAACGCGGCAGGATATTCATTTTGATTGAGTTAACCCGAGCAACCAACGAGAGGCCAAGCACCGACCACCGATCAAAGTCCTTAACATGAAATAATAAAGGGGAGGAGTTAGCTTTAAAAAGATCCTTGTATTTGGATGTAATCTGGATCCCTAAGTAGGTAAAGCTCTGGTCTACGACCTTAAATGGTAATGTATGCAGTGGGTAACTTTTAGCTAATGCATTAACTGGGAATAATTCACTTTTGCTGAGGTTTAATTTATAACCTGACAGCTGCCCAAATTTATCAAGTGTGGCAAGTACAGCAGGAATAGAAATATTCAAATTAGAGATGTACAAAAGATCATCAGTTTATAGAGAAACCTTGGTTTCCATGTCATTCCTCTAAATACCAATAATGCTTGTATTACATCTAAGTGCTATTGCGAAGGGTTCAATTGCCAAAGCAAATAATAGCAGACTCAGCGGGCAGCCTTGGCGCATAGAGCAACTGAGACGAAAATAGCCAGATTGAGTATTTTGTCCTAATCGATGCATATGGGTCAGAATAAAGTAACTTAATCCAAGACAGAAAATTCTCCCCAAAGCCAAATTTCTTAATCAAGTAGAATAAATATGGCCACTCGACTCTGTTGGAGCCCTTTTCGGTGTCCAAAGATATCACAACTTCTTGAGTACTGCCAGAGGGTGGGCTGTATACATTAAAGTCTTATGTTGGAAAAGGAGTTCCTATTTTGTACAAAGCCGCTCTGACCAATTCCAACCACAGACTAGAAGCACCGTTTCTAGTCTCAGTGCTATTGTTTTTGCTAGCAATTTAAAATCAACATTAAGTAAACTTATTGGGCGATAGGAAGAACAGAGTTGAGGGTCTCTGCCTTTTTTAGCAAGTAAAGTAATAACTGCCTGATTAAGGATCTGAGGTAGGCGCCCAGAAGTCAAAGATTCATTGTATACCTCTAAAAGCAGTGGAGAAAGGTGTCCCACAATATCCCATAAAACTCACAAGGGTACCAGTCAGGACCTGGGCAGTTACCAGTCAGGACCTGGGCAGTTACCAGTCAGGGCCTGGGCAGTTACCAGTCAGGACCTGGGCAGTTACCAGTCAGGGCCTGGGCAGTTACCAGTCAGGACCTGGGCAGTTACCAGTCAGGGCCTGGGCAGTTACCAGTCAGGACCTGGGCAGTTACCAGTCAGGGCCTGGGCAGTTACCGCCCCCCCGCAGGGCCTGGGCAGTTACCAGTCAGGGCCTGGGCAGTTACCGCCCCCCCGCAGGGCCTTAACTGCCTCAGTGAGTTCAGAGATGACAATAGGTCTCTCAAGATTGTCAGCTACATCGTGACTGATAGGAATTTCCAAATCATTAAAAAAGTTATCAAAATCAGTTACAGGAGTACATTCTGAGGAGCATAATGTCCTATAAAAATCCTTGAAGGCCAAATTAATTTCCATTGGGTCAGTTGTGACACCCTGGGTAGTTTGGATCTGAGAGATGTGGCAAGAGGCTGACACATGTCGAATTTGGTGAGCCAGGAGTTTACCAGCCTCATCTTCATGTTTGTAAAACTGGGCACCAGACTGAAGCAACAGCTCAGTGGTAATTTGTGTCATGAGCACATCAAACTCAGCTTGCAACACAAGGTGATCCTGGTACAAAGTGGGAGAAGGTGATATTGCATACAAGTTGTCAATCTGAGTAATGTAGTGTGTCAAAGTACTAATTTTCTCTCTTTGCAGCTTATTTTCATACTTTACATAGGAGATAATTTCCTCTCTGATGAAGACTTTAAGTGTCTCCCAGAGTAGTGAGGCCAACACCTCAGGACCTTTATTATTTTCTAGAAAATAATCTATTTGTCGTGCCACAAAAGATGCAAATTTTTCATTTGATAGCAAATGGATGCCCAGCCTCCACGGTGGGCCCTCAATGGGGTGAGAGTCAAATCTAATATTATAGAAACTGGGGCGTGATCTGATAGAACAATAGCATCATATTTGCACCCAGTGAGAGAGGACAGCAATTTATTATCAATCAAGAAAAAAAATCAATACGCGTAAAGGTGTGGTGGACTGGGGATACAAACGAGTAAACCTGGGAGGGGTGAAGAAAACAGCAGGCGTCATGAACATTAAATTCAGACATAAAGGAGTTAATAATTTTGGATGAGTGTGAAGGCAGAGCCAATCAGCTGAGGATCAAGCCGGCAGTTAAAATCACCTCCCAGTATTAAGTGATAAGTGGACAGATTGGGAAGTGACTGTGGAGGAAACACATTTTGATTTATTTATTTTACTTTTATTGTGAAAACTCTGGAGATGTTGATGATGATGATGGAAAGAAGGATTTCACATGAAATCAAGAAAATTAAGGACAACTCTTCATGAAACGGTGTCGGTCAGAAGCGTCTTCCAGTTCAATGTAAGACAGACTGCTACAGCAGATCACTATCTACAATAACTGTGAAAAATGTTGAATTAATGAGTTACAACATTTTATTTTCCTTTGGGGGTCAATAAAGTATTTCTAAATTGAATTTGAAATGACAGAAACAGGAAGACTCCCCTCAGCTCATCTGAGAAATCCAAGAGAGAATCTTTCAAAATAAAAGTTCTTGGAGATGAAACCGAAGCCGAATGAAAGAAAACAGCTGAACTAAATCAGTAGATTAGAAAATAATAATATTCAGACATCAGAACATCACCAGGACCAAACCGCGTAAACTTGAACAGAATATGTCTAAAGTTCGTCCAGGACAGTAAAAGCAGTTCCTCACATACCAAATTGATAAGCCGGAAGGATTACTGAGGAGCTGCGGTCTAATCAAAGCCCACACGTGTGTTTATCTCAAGTCTGTTCACCTGCCGAACAGATATTTTCACTTCTTCAGACTGAAGTCTGGTTCTGTTTTTCTGCTGCTGCTAGAAAGGCGGACAGGAAGTTCTCAGCTACCGGGTGTCCCGCCAGCTCGCGCTCTGTGTGTCTCACCTGAGGCCGGTAAGCTCTTCACCTCATCCTGCGTCACCGAACCACGAACAACCTCACCGTGAACGACACCTGCAGCTGGGAGCCGCCATGATAGATGGCAAACAGGGGAAACAGGACGGGCACGACGCCGCCGCCGCCTGCCGGTCCGGAGTAGAACTGCTGCTTCTGGAGCTGTTTACAGACTCTGGACCCGAACTGAGTCCAGAACCCGTAGAAACGTTACATTCCGAGCAGATCTGACTCTCTTTATTTCTAGTATTTACAATTATCCAACGAACCTGAATGACGTTATTAATCCCGTAAGAGTCTCCTGATGACGCAGGAAGTCACATGACTAGCTTCAGAGGCGCGGTATAGGGGGGGGAAAGTGATGACAATTCTAGGGGCCCTGACCAGCAGGGGGCCCTCCACAATTTAGTTATTTATTTTTTGTTCATAGAAATAAAATTTTTTTAAAAATCGATGCCCTATCAATTACAAAAATAATCATATTGTATTTTCAAAGATTGTTTTTAGCAGTAAAAAATTTATGTTCCCACTCCCAGATAAAAAAAAAAACACATCCGTATTTGCCCTGAACCCCCCTATCTGAGTTAAATGGTTCGTTCCTAATTGGAGCCTTCAGAGTGACGCTGTTAGCAGCAGACAGTGGGAAACACGAACGATGGTGGCGGTTACTATCATAGGTTAATATGC
>NW_015113892.1:32753-35357 GCF_001443285.1 Poecilia latipinna | reverse complement strand
AATAGTAATTCAGGAAGCAGATGGAGGAGATTGATTGTTTCCACAGATTATCTGTCTCATAACAAACAAACTGCTACGACATGGTGACAGCTTTAACAAATATGGAGAAAAGATATTTTTTATTAAAGTTATACTGCAGCTTGAATAAAATGCAACAGTTTTAGAAGTCTGGATTGCTTCATGTGTATTTTGCTCGTTGCTTCTGACTGTTGCTCATGGAGAGACATTTCAGTATCTAAAACTAACAGAAACATTTAAACAACCTACCTGCATACTGGATGTGGACTGTTGGATATTAAATTCATGAGCAGTAAATATTGTGCTAATTATCAGTATTGAACCAAAGAAAGCAAGGCAGATTCAAGCCTTTAAAATTGTGACGCTTTTTATGGGTCAAATAGACTCAAAAATTGCAACAGCAGCTGCGGGGGGGGGGTTAAATTTTCTGTCAGGGGGCCCAAGATTCCTGGCAGCGCCCCTGCCTACCTTAAAGGAGCCTGCTCTGATCTGACTCCTCCCACCACAACAAGACGTTTCTAAACTGGCTGAGATCCTGGAGCTCCTCGGGCTCTGAGTCCATGTCCCACCCGCTCACCAGCTGTTTTCCCCAGGCTTTAAAAACAGAAGTTATCAAACCACTGATGAAAACAATCTGGGTTAACGCTGCAAATTCAGAGTTTCATCATTCTGGATGCCTGGACCAGTCCAAACAACACGGTTACCATGGTGATTCCTGTCTGGACTTGTTTTACTGAACTAGGAGGAACTGGTTCTGAAAATGGACCTAAACATGGCCACCATCAAATCATTCAATAAAACAACAGAAACGCTCAATCTGTGCTCTCATGTGACTGTTTTATTTCTTTTTGATTAAAAGGTTCTGTCTCGGTTCAGACCCGGTTCAGATTCGGTCCTTCTGAATCGGGAAGCAATCACGCAGGAGCCACAGAGGTCCAGATGGTTCTTCAGCTCGAGTTGAACCACAGAGACTCTTCCAGGTTGAAATCGGAACCGGATTTGACCCGATCGGAGCTGGACTTCAGCAGCGCTACATGAGGCCGTGTTGGATCAGAATTTTGGTTCTTTGTATTTTCAGATTCAGACAGAACTTCTTCTGTCCACAGCAACATGAAGAGTTTATTCCCTTTAAATGTTCAGGCAGCATTTAGATCAGAGGGAGGAAACAGCACCACCGTGTGGCTCAAAGCGTCACCTACATCTGTTCTCTACACAGCTGTTTTCAGAGGTAGAAATCTTTACTAGTTTCTACAGATGATCTCAGGTTTTAACAGCTGGGATCAAACACCAATCCATCTTCTTCATTTTTAGTGATCTGCATCATCATCACATGACACAAACACAACAGCATCCACATGTAAAAGCCCTAAAAGATTATAGCACCACCAGTAAAATAAATCTGTATCAAATGTTTGGTCAGAGATTTTAAAAAAGGCACAAACTGACACCAAAACACGTCACATGACAGCTACAGATGGAGATCAGACGTTTCTCCACGGATCTACAGAGAACAAAAAACCTGAAACACACACAGGGTCGTCCCTTTCAGCCAATCACAGGCCTGGAGGTTTGGGGGCCTTCATCAGAGGAAGAGGAGGACTCACTGGCACCGCCACACCAACAGGCTGCAGAGAAGAGAAGAGCTCCAGATGTTTCATCCTGCAGCAGCCACACAGTCGCCATGGTTACCAGCCTCAATACTCAGTTTTAGTAAAGAACATTTAATACAGTTTTCTAAATTGTAACATTTAATCAATTTTTCTATCGTTATAATAAAATAAGTTAAAATTATAATAAAAAATCCTTTTTCACTATTAAACAAAAAATGATCCTATTCAGTTACACTCGGATCACGGCATGTTTCTGAAAGCTGCTCAGTGTTTTCAGGTTTTAATCAATTATTATTATTAATCTACTATTATTAACCCGCACCACAACGCCCGCGTGCCGTTTGTCCATTGCATTTTCTGGGCTGAGATTTAAGGGTTTAAACTCTGCCGGGTCCATTATGATGCTTTTATTGGGCAGCCCAGAGCCGCTCCTTTAGATTGACACCACATGCGACCAATAATGTGATGAAATGTTCTAACGGGCTACGAACCCAACCCAGCTGCATAAACACTAAACCTCCTGAGAAAATAAAAGGCAGAATGGAGCAATCACTGCTGAGCAGAACCAAAAAACCTGCTGATCAATTTCTGCTTTCATAGACAGCAGAGCTGCTGGTTCTGGTTCCGGTTCTGACCTCTTTTTTTTTTACAATAATATGTACAAGTTACATAAACAGTAACTAAAAGAACAATGAGGCTTAAGGAAGGTTAAAGAGCAAAAATTACAACAGGAAAAGGTTAAATACAGCAAATTAGGGCAGAAAACTGAAGTATTTAAGGATTTAGTATTGATACAGTACTTCAGAGAAAACAAATATGAAGAAACAGGCATATAAAGTATTCAATTTGGGTTGCAACTTCAGAAATTTGCAGCTGTGGATATTAAAATTAATATTAAGTTTATAGCAAAGACTATTTTTGTAGTGTTTAAACAGAAAAAGCCACATAAAATAGCTTTAAAGTTAAACAGTACATC
>NW_015113892.1:6542-26624 GCF_001443285.1 Poecilia latipinna | reverse complement strand
GAACCAGTCAGAACCCTGTCAGAACCAGTCAGAACCCATCAAAACCTGTCTTCTCATTGGCTCCTCAGCGAGCCTATCAGAGTTATCCAACTGAAGTCTGTCAATACCTTCAGGAAAAGTCCTGGGGAACCTTCAGGTTTGGACCAGAACCAAGTCAGACATCAAGCTTTCTAACTACTGGCACCAGATGGATAGAACTGTTACTAACCCACCAAACGCTGCATTTCCCAACCTCGGCGTCAGTCTTACCTGGTCCAGGTCGCCCAGGTGATGCGTTCAATGACGTGCAGCTCTGTGACGATCTTTCCTGAGGGGACTTCATGGACCTGACGAGTGTAGGTGCTGGTGGACACCTGACAACAAGGTGAACATGTGAACTATTAGAGGCTGCAGAGATCAGTCAAACACCCAAACCTTCAACCCAGATCACCTGGATGTGTTTGCTGTCAGCAGAGAAGTCGATGTGAATAACGAAGCCGGGGATGTCCTTACAGTAACCGATTCGGTTGAGTGACGGGCCGAGAGTCAGATCATAGAAATCTACAGCACTTTCTACTGAACCCACTGCCAGGAACCGGTTATCTGGACTGAACCTGGACCACAACAAGCCTCAGATTTTCACAGACACCACACAGAGGAGTTCAGCTCTAATGCACTGCCTTACTTACCGGATGTCCTGGATGGAGACACTGCGGTCTCTCTTTTTGCCCCAGACAGTGAGGGAGTTGACCAGCAGCACGATGAACTCGCCATTCTCCATGCCGATGGAAACCATCTCCCCATTGGGGCTGTAGCATGTGCACTTGGCAGGGTGACCCAAACTCACCTTGTTCAGGAGTTTCTAAAGCAGCAAAACAAATTAAAGTTTGCACTGCAGGAAATCTGAAGGCCAGACTGGACCCTGGAGGTCAGTACCTTGTCAGCCAGGTCCCATATGCGTATGGTCCCATCATCACTAGCAGAGATGAAGACATCTTTGAAAGGATGCGATGCTAAACCCCAGATTCCTCCCTTAGTGTGACCATTGATCATGGTGTTGGAAGCAGCATTCTTCTCTCCAACCTCTATGATCTCCCCGTCTTTGGTTCCAACCAGAATCTTACCCTGCAGCAAACAGAGGCAGAAAAGATTAGAGGTTACAGAAGATCAGGACCTTGGATTGAGCACAGCAAGATAAGGTTAGGTAATTTGATCTATATAGCAGATTTTCAGCAACAAGGCAGTTCAAAGTGTTTTATATGAACTAGAAGGAAATACAAACAAAACAACAAACCGAAAGGTAAAAACTATATATTGGTTCCCCATATTTAATAAGAGTAAGAATAAGTAGTCTGTAATTTATAAACTAATAGGAATTTTCCTGGATCTTAAATTTGTTCTAACTAATAAGAATTGGTAGAATGAAATGACAACATTGGGAAGGATATGGCACGTATAGCAAGATAAGGCTCAGACATGAAGCCAGCAAAAGGCGGTGACATCACAGTGCATCTGTTTCCTGTGTTTGTGTGTTGCATGTGTATGACCATGAAACCATGCAGCTCGGTCTCCCAGGCAACAGTCTGATATGATGGTTATCCAGGAGCCAGTCCTTGGGAGCGCTCTGCTCCACAGTCACACGGATGATTACAGAAGGGAGTGAGGAGAGAAGGAGCGTTACGTTCACAAATCTTCCAGGAGATTTGAGATCGCCAGCCAGTCCAGGCTAACACAGGGGAGCCAGTTCAGATGCAGAAAGCTTTAGGTCGGGTAGATTTTAAATTTTAACCTGCCCTAAAGTCTCACCGATACATCTCTGTTAATTCCAATCATCCAAATTAGTGTGGCCGTTCCACTGAACCAAAACTAGCAACTTCTCCAGGATCGATTCCTTCCTGCTAGAGAGTTTTAGAGTCTCAGCAAGAATCACATCCACTGACACGGTGTCTCTGTCACCGTGTCAGTCTGAGTGTTTGCTAGTCGGCCCAATCCGTCACAAATTTGTCGACATGCCAGGTATCTGCCAACTCCAAACAGAAATCCTGTTATCATGAATCCAAATAAATCCAGGATGTATCCCTCTGGGTGTGTCCCCGTAGGACAGGAGGGCTCTCCTCTGCCCAGTCTTCTCCTCGAGACAATTTGATCAATTGCATTGAGAGCAGCTGACCAGATCCATAATTTGTAGATTTGGAGGATGTGCATAGAAAGGGTTCAAAAAAGCAACAGAAAAACAAAGCAAGCAGGGAGAAGCAGAGGGAAAAAGAGTCCGCCTTCACTGAGAGCAAGAGAGAAAGGCCTCTCTAGTTCTTGTCTAAAAGCATGGACACTTAGACGGTGAAGAGACTGTCCTTACATTCTTAGCATTGCCTGCAGGTCAGAAGCAGACTGTGGGCCTTACCTTCCCTCTGCAGACGGATCGAACGTTCTCAACTGCCTGACCGGTCTCCAGCTGAAAGGCTCTGCAGCGCTTCATCTCCTGGTCCCAAAGCTTCACAGCTCCCCCCTCTTTGGTCCTGTGAAACAAACACCCTAATGGAGTACACAACCTACTCCTCTGGAGACAGAGTAAGTCTTTCTGAATAAAGGATCTGGCCTTCACATCCTACACTGACAAATACAGAGCCAATGGGACTAACGGCTGGATCCCAGAACAATGAGGATGCAGAGAAACTGGACCAGTTTTAGGTTCTCAGAGATGTTTCTTTCTTCTAAAGTATCTGCAGAACATTGATGATAGCCAGGGGTCTTGTTAAAAGACCAGATTTAATGGATCAAGAACATCTCACATAGAGCCATGTGTAAAACAACATTATGATAACCTTCTGACTGGGAAAGTCTTAGTACCCTGACTAACCCCTGACTACAGCTCTAAAGGTGAGTTCAATTCCTTACGGCCTTTCCTTCCCTCCAGTGACGATGAGTCCGTCTCTCAGCGTGGTGTACATGGTGAAGACGGGACCGCTGTGCGCCTTCGCCACTACTCGGACCAGGAAGTGCTCCCTCCAGACATACACATCTCCGTTTATTGCACCAGTGAATGTCAGATTATTCTAGGACGAAAACACTGATTTACAATAAAACTAAAACTTGGTAGACATAAATGCACTACATATAACTAGGACTTACAGCACCAAAGGCGACAGACAGCATGGTCTGCATGCGGCCATCCTCCACTGAGCCAATCACACCTTTCTTATACATGAGGGAACCACCAACCAGTGTCCAGAACTTGATGTGTTTGATTCCCACTGACACAAACTGAGTGTCTGAGTCGGGTCTAAACTCGACCACAAAGATCCGCTCAGCGTGACCGCCTTTACTGGTCACCTTGGTGCCTGTCATGGAGGTAAAGGGTCAGGTTGTCCGCGCTTCAGATGCAGCAAAAGCAAAACAGGTAACGTTTCTTCTCTACTTCAACAGATGCCTTGGCAGGATTCTAACTGCAGTTCTGAGTTTTCAGATGTTTAAATGTGAAATAAGAGTGAGACTGCTGGTCCTTGACAGCAGAGAGATGCTTCCATGTTTCCAGCTTCATAACTTACCTTCTTGCCATCTCCACACCGTGATGGTATGTTCAGGTTCCACCCCCACCGACAGCAGTAACTTCCCTGTTGCACTAAAGTTGACATAACCTACGCCTTTAGCATGGGAACACCGCAGGATGGAAAGAGTCTGCTTGGTCATTGCATCCCACACATGGATGGATGGAGCAAGACCTGTGAGAAGACACCAGAGACAGAGAACCAAAGTCAGAGCCTGTAAAACACTAGATCTAGAGTCACAGAAACTGTGCTGGAGTCAAGGAACCACACAATCTAGAAATCTCAGCAAGACATAAACTTCCTTGTAGCGCTAAAAAATTATCTGTTAGCTAAAGAACAGATCATTCTGTGCTGGACCTTCTGATTATCTTCTAATTGTGGAACATTAACAATCAAAGTTTTCAGTTCACAGGATATTGATACCAGCAAATAATGACCCAACCATGAGGAGGTTGAGGGGATCCAGGTGTGTTTGGGTCATGTCACTTCCTGCTAGCTCATGGTACGTAGCAGATTGCTTTCGATCTTGACTCTCTCAACCTGATCTTATTTCTCAATACTGTGCCACTTGTTTATTTTCAATAACTTTTTTAGTCTCTAGTGGTTTTATTGAACAGTAAGTGGACATAGGGAAGAGAGAGACGGGGAAGATATGCAGCAAATGGCCTGAGACCAGGAATCTAACTCAGGGCAACCGAGTCGAGGGCTGTAGCCTCTGCACCTGGTGCACTTGCTCTCCGACCCAAGCCACCCAGAGGTACTGGGACGCTTCACAGTTAAAACAGTAACTTCTGACAGTGGCTCAGGAGGCAGGAGTTTGTCCGGTAACCCGTTGCTGGTTCAAACCCCGCCCCACCAGCAGGTGGCGTCAATGCCTTGCCTCTGTCAGACAGCCCCAAGGCAGTAGTAGCTAACCACCATTAGCATGTGAATGTAGAAGCTGGTTCTGCCCCAGAAGAGAGCAGGAATGCTGACTCAGCACCGTAGCCAGAAAGCAAGGCAGGATCCAGATCTCACCAACAGAGTGGGGACAGTGGGAGGGACAGAGTGGGGACAGTGGGAGGGACCCAGCAGTTCAGGTGGAGAGAACACCACAGGCAAAGCGAGGGTTAACAGGAAGGCCGGATGCAATAAAATCGTCACTTCCTGCAAACAGGAAGAGGAAATGTTCATTCAGATCAGAACCATCAACAGATAAATCATTCAGTTCATCTGACAGGACCCGGTCCAAACAGGGCAGAAACAGAACCAATCCAACCATCAGTCAGTTCTACATGGGGAACAATCGGCCCAGGTGTGCTACTAGGGGGCGCTATGCAGGAATGCTGCTACTTCCTGTCTGCCACATCATCATCCTGATGAAAACACTCAATACAGAACCCGGTTCTGGTCGGGTTCTGTCATTTATCGGGTCAGAACAGGAAACTACAGGCTCAGACTGATGGTGAAACCAGAATCCTTTGGAAAAATCTTAATCATTATCAGGATCAGAACCAGGAGAGTCCAGTAAAAACCGGGGTCCTGGTAAACCTCCAGGGGGAACACCTCTCCTGCTACTGAAATTTCAACATTTGGAACCGTGACCCATCTAAAGTAGAATCTAACTGGATCAGAATAATTACTTCCTTTGAAATAATAAATTATTTTATTACTGCCAGAATAAAAACTGGGAACCATTTTTCTTTCAGTCTGGAATCAAAAAGAAAAAACTTGATGCGTCACTTTTCTGCCTGATGACACTGGAAACAACAAGCGTCCAGTTTCAGGTCAGAGCTTCCTTCACCTGCAGGTTCTGCAGCGAGTGTTTTCTGAGCCCACATGAGAGCAGATCTAGTCTAGGACAGAACAGACATGGGTCGGACTCGACCCGGACCCTGACCACTGGTACTCACCAGACACCTCGGTCTCTACACACCGACAGCAGACGACACAGCAGAGCAAACAGAATCATGTGTGTGAATGATGATGAGCACGGTGAGGAAAGTAGAGGCAGCCTTACCTGGCAGGTCAGAGATGTCACCTGGTGGCGAAGAGAGGCAGTGACAATGAGGAAGCAGTGGAAAAGAAGGAAAGGTGTGATGGACCAAAAGCAGCCAGTCATGCATGAAAGCAATGTGCAGAGGAGCTAACGACCTGCACTCTGACTACATCCTCTGACAGGAGGAAACATGGATCAGCTACCACACACCTGGCTCCCTCTGGTGGCCTTACACTGCTCTGCAGCCTCACTGGACCTGCAGGAAAGCCAGGTCGTAGCAGAAACTGGGAGCTTGTCCAAGACAGAATCCCGGACAAGCCCCCAGTTTATGTTCAGTTGGTTCTCCATTCCTGCAGCTTCAAATGAAGACTGAACTCTTCGATAGATTGCAGATTATTCTTCTGAGAGCCAGCAGGTCCTACACCTTTACAGTTGAGCTTGGTTCACCTGGGAACCTTCACTACATGGATGGTCCTGTGGGACCTACAAATGAGCTTTCCACCAGAACAGACCAGAATGGACCCAACCTGCAAGAACTTCTAGTACTCAACCAATAAGAACCTGACCTCAGGAATCCTGACCTGTAAGAATCTGAGCTGAAACAATCTGACTAAATGAACTGGGTCTTAGAGAACCCAACCTGATAGGACATGATCTGAAACAACTTTCTTAATGACACTCGAGCTGCTTCAGAACTAAATGAAATTAGCTGAGATATTTTACCAGATTGTGACATAAAACCAAACATCATTGCCTGTTATTAACATTCCAAACAAGTTCATTCAAACTTTTATTCAGGTGGTCGTGGGGTTTACTGAAAAGGTTCTTTTAGATGTTCTACTTAGCACTCCTACTTTCTGATGGAAGCAGCCAGTGATCTTATTATGATCATGAACCAGAACCTTCTCTGCTATGCTACTGCTACCTGAGACGCAGGTAAGATCACCTGAAGGTGATTTGAAGGTGTGCGTTCTCACACTTACCGATCTGTCCAGTGGCGATGATGTTCTGGTACTTTGGGTGCTGGTTGACCGTCAGACAGAGAATGTCATCTGTGTGTTCCAGGTAGAAACTCTGAGTTCCTGTCAGGACAGGAAGCCGGAAAAATGACCTCATGAGCAACATTGGCAATGACTGACGGTGACTGATGGTTCTACGCACCGGCAGACAGATTCTGGATGACGACAGCAGCGGCGGTGTGGAAGACGATGTCGGCGCCATCGTTGAGGTAGTGCAGGTTGTTGCGGCAGTCGAAGCCTCGGTAGCCGAAGACGTGTTCCAGCAGCAGCTCCTAACAGACGCAGACAGCAGTTAGAGCCGATGTCAGGACGTGTTGGACGTTATCAAGGAGATGCCATGTGCCGACCTCCACCGCTTTCCTCTTCTTAGTCATGTTGTCCTTCAGCAGTTTGTCAGGCAGTGGGACGGCCCGGCTCACAGGAGGCCTGAACAGGAAGAGCAGCGTTAACAACAAACTGCACCTGAACTCATCAGGAGGCCTTCAGGTTACCTGTCCTCCAGAGGAAGCTCTCTGTGCTGCAGGTGGGGCTTGGTTCCTGTCATGTTCCTGATACTTGTTGAGTAGATCTTAGTGATATAGTCCACCACCTTCTCCCGAGCCACATCACTGTCGTAACCTAAAAAAACAGAAATTCACCAATTACTGTTTCTCAGACAATTCTACTCACTCTGGATGGCGGTGCCGTGGCCCTGGGAGCTGAAGGTTGGTGTTGTCCTTGACCAGAACATTGCCATTCTCAGAAAACATCTTTGCAGTGGTGGACACAAGTCCACAAATCTGCTAATGTGCCAATAGAAGAGCTATTTTTTCATTTGCTTTAGCACTTGGGTTAATTTTGAAAATGTGAGATAACAAAATTCAACTATAAAATTGAAATGATGAGTGAAAAGCCTTTTCCAAAGAATCACTTCCTGAAGTGTAAATTGTACAGGTCGGTGTGTAATGACAGATATGACCCTGCTGAGGGCGCTATGCTATGATGTAGCACATATGTTATTGATACATGGTGGGTAAAATATGCTTGAAGTTGGATTCAGCTAAATACCATGTTGCTGTAGCACTTAGCATTAGTGCAGCTAGCTGTTTGTGATTAGGTCTTTAGGGTTAGCACAACTAGCTTTTTTAGCTAGTGGTTACAACTGCATCTCTAAAACTCAAATCAACCTGAGAGCCCCCAACAATCTGAGTGCAGAACCAGAGAACCAACCAGCCAGACATTCACTATGACCTCCTTCCTCCTCTGATGTTACCTCCGTCCTCCTCAGGGTCATCGTCCGACTCCTCGCTGTCCACAGCTTTGCTCTCCTTGTGGCCCGGCGGCTCTCTGGTCCAGATCATCAGCGCCGTGTCAGCTCCGCCCACAGACAGAAGCACTGCATCATCATTGGACCAGCGCACGTTCGTCACATTGGTGCTGTGACCCACGTACTTCTTAAACTTAGCAAAATGACCCTGGGAGAAGAGACTGAGGAGATGAACAGAGATCCTCAAGGAAAACCAACTTTAGACTCTGTCTCTGGACTCACCCGGGACGGGAAGCTGAACAGTTTGACGAAGCCAAAATCATCTCCTGTGGCGAGAAGTTTTTGGTCTCTGGTGAGTGAAGCAGCGTTCACAAAGCTGAATGATGGCCATATTCCTTCACAGGTGGGACCCAGAACGGATGTCCAAGTGGCCCAGTCCATCTTCTCAAACTGGACACAGAAACAGCACTATGACCTCGGGGAACAAACGCCTCAGAGAAAACAGAGAGACATGCTTTCTGACCTCCGAGACACTGATGTTCTGTCTGCGTCCTCGTGGAGCCTCAAAGAAGAGCTGATCTTTAGCTCCGGTGTTCACCTGGAGGAGTTTACCTGTAGGGAAAACATCAGAATGAGATGTTAGGTTGGGACCTTGAACATCAGGTAAAGATGAGGACCAGGGAAATGTCAACATCTGAGGTTAATTAAAACAGGTGAGTCCACCTCTGGAGTCCCAGTCGATGTGGGTGATGAAGCTTCCAGCTCCTTTACAGATTCCAACCCTCTTACTGGTCAGGATGTTGTAGATGTCCACAAAGGAATCATGGGATGCAACAGCCAAATACTTTCCTGCATCTGTGAAACACCCCTGACACCTTAGGGACCCAGCTTCAACACTTGTCACACCTGTGTAGTGAGTTCAGGTACCTAAGGAGAAGCGGATATCTGAGATGAGCTCCCTGCGGTGGTGGAAGGTCACCATGTCCTCCAGGGTGTCAGCGTTCACCACCATGAAGCTGCCGTCGTTCAGACCGACTGCCAGAGCTTTACCATCTGGAGAGAAGGTGCAGCACCGCCCACCTGGCAGGTGACACAGAATACAGGTTAGCCAAGTGAAACTAGCATAAAACCTGCGCTTACCTGAACAGGTGTCACCTTTCTTCAGCTTACGAACAGCAACCATCCTGTGATTGGTCGACAGCTCCCAGATCCTCAGAGTTTTGTCGTCACTGACAGTGGCACAGACAGGAAGTAGAGGATGGGCTGCCAAGCCCCACACGTCCCCCTCCATGTGACCCTGAACATAGAAGTACCACAGGTGAGACACAGGTGAGGTACCTGAGAAGAAGTGGATCAGGGAGGAAGGACTGATGATCATCTCGGTTTTCCAGTGAAGGACAGAAGCAGGAAGGAAGTGTTGGAGGTGTCTTCAGGTCTGCTGGACGCCTACAGACCTTCCCAGGAACCTGAGATCTTCAGGCTACGGTGGCTGCTACAGGTCAAACAGCTCTCCTTCCAACAGTAGGATCTCACCAGGGATAGTCTCTTCGTCTCACCTGAACCAGCAGCGTCATTGGCCCGCTCTTGTCTATCTCCAGAATTTCCCCGTTCTTGGTCCCGAGCAGGATGTGACCGTGACCCAGAGTGATGGCTCTGATGGACGGGTTGTCCTCCAGCAGCAGACCTGCTCAGAAGGAAGACATTGTCAGTCCAACAGCAGAATCCTTAGGAGGGGAAGCTGTGGACGCCAGAGAGGACACCTTTGGAGGACGGGGACAGAGCTGCCCTTTTGATGGCGTAGGTTTTCAAACATCTCTCAAACATGTCGTCCCACAACTCCACAATGCCGTCCTTTCCTCCGGTCACAAAACCCTGACAGTGAACGCAACACAAGACGACTTTATTTATTAGGTCCTTTCAAACAGTAAGACAATCCGAGGGGCTCTATGGGACATCAGACACATTTTTTAACAAAAACCTTATTGTATGAAAGGTTTTTGCATCAAACAAGAAGATGATAAAATACAGATATAAACACCATGAAAGAAACACACAGTAGTGGCCGGTAGGTTCTGATCATCTCAGGTTTTCAGGCAGTTTGTTCCAGATCTGAGGAACAGAGAAGCTCAACGTCTCTCACCAGGTTCTGGTTCTGATAAGACTGAAGAAATGGGTCGCTGAAGACCTGAGGTCTGTCTGTATGTATGTGTGTATGTGTGTGTGTGGGTGGCTGGATGGTTGGATGGATGGATGGATGATTGGTTGGTTGGATGCGTCACCTTGTCCAGGGAGCACATGGTGAACACGGGTCCGTCGTGAGCCTTAATGGTCTTCATCAGTGTTGTGTCCTTCCAGATGTAGACGTCTCCATTGGTGGCTCCAGAGAAGACCATGTCCTCAGACCGGCCGTAACATGCTGACATCATGGTTTCCTGCTTCCCAAGGTTCCCAAAAATTCCCCGTTTAAACGTCAGACCGCCTCCTAGTTGGAGAGAACAGACGGTGGATCCTGGCTCCTTGTGTCAGGTTCTCAGGTCTTCATCTCCTGCAGACAGAACCTTTTCTAAAACGAAGACAGGAAGCATACCTGAGTGCTGCCAGAACTTGATGTGTTTGATTCCCACAGTAACCAGCTTGTCCACCCTGAAAGGGTTGCTTTTCACCACAAAGATTTTATCTTTGTGGCCCCTGCAGGACACAGGAGGACTTCAGTCAATCAGGCAGAGACACATCCATCTGCAGTCCGTCTGACTGGGAGAATCTGGCCTGATGCTGGAGCAGATTAGACTATAACCTGAAGCCACCTCTACTCTACCTCTCACTGCTGTAGCCAACAGGTGAAGGTCAGTTAACTTCAGTTAACTACCCTGGTTTTAGACCCAGTCTGCATCAGACCTGGGTCCAGGTGTACTTACCTGGCCTTAGCCAGCCTCTCTCCTTTCTTCCAATCCCAGATGACAATGGAGTGGAACTCGTCGATTCCCACCGAGACCAAACTCTTTCCGTCCGCTGGGACAGACAGAGACAAAAGGACACATTAGGGTTGGATATGGAGCAGCAAGAGGTTTCAGATGTCCCAGCCAGGTAACTCCAAGGATCCCTACAGACAGCAGGCTGGTACCGCTGGATGATGCTCATCAAAGCAGAGCTGAGCTGTGATTGGTTCAGGAGCTGGAGGTGAAGTCACTGAAGCCACCTGCTGGTGAAAGTTTCATGGACAAGGACTGCCACCTGGTGGCGCTGGACTACAGACCACCCAGGGCCTGGATGATCTGAACACTGGGAGTTCTAGGGCCGGCTGGTTGGTTCTGTTCATCACCTTTATGGACAGCATGTGACGGTGCCACCAGGAACCCAGGTCATATGGTTTGGTTTTATTCTTGGCTATTCACTGAGTAATAAGATACCACTAAAGATGTCCTCCAAACACTGAATGGACATGTCCATGGAGAACTTTTCAGTAAATTCTGGATCAAAGTGTTTTAGCCTCAATGTCCAAATTCAGTCCAAACAAAGTCTGAATTGGTTGTTCTGTTTCATCACATTTCAACACCAGAAGAAGTTTTCATTTACCTTTTCACTAGTTGAGGTGGTCAGGACATGTCCCACTGGATGGAAATGTTTGCTTTACTGGACATTATATGATCTCTACGTTTGATTGGAGGAACTCCAGATGAGGTGGAAGAGTTTGTGGGGAGATTTGACTGACCTGTAAAGTCCAGAGCACAGATTCCTTTGCTGTGGTGACCTTTGACCAGAGACAGGCACTTCAAGGTTTGGATGTCCCAGATGTGGATGGCTGGGTCTCTGCCCACCTAATGACAGACAGCCAATTAGAAACCCTAAAAATGTGTCCCAAAACAAGCTGCTCTATGATTGGCTGGGCGTACCTGAGCAGATGCCACGTAGTCTTTGAGAGGGTGAACGGTGAGGCTGAGGATGTCGTCGTCGTGTCCGAGGTAAAAGCGCTGACTGTGCTGCACCCGGTGGTAGACGACAGCGACTGCGGCCACATGGAACACCACCTCCCCCGTCTGGGTGTAGAACAGGTTGTTGCGACAGTCAAAGCCACGGTACCTGCAGCCAACAGGAAGTAGGAAGTCACAGGGGGTGTGATGAGCAGCTCATTAAAGCTGCTGGTGTTCTAAAAACTGCTCTGAATGTGGGTCTAAATGTGAGCTAATGACGGAAACTTTGTGGATTATCAGCTCCAGTCAACCTTTTTCTCTCTAAAGTGTTCAGGTGAGTGTGGTTTACCTGTAGTCCCTTCATCATAGGGTTTAAATCAGCAAAATAACACAAAGGCAGAGAGATTACCTGTTGTATCTGATTTAAACCTCAGGAAGATGAGCGGACATGAATAAACTGTTTCTTAAAAGAGAACATCTCTATATTTTTGCTCAAAAGGTCTAAATCTGGTTCCAGCTCCAGTCCTTCAGAGCTACAATCCAACACCGGGTTCCAGGCCTCTGCGGAGCTGCAGGTCTGGTTGCTGGTGAGAACTCAGGTGTGCGTCAGAAAGCTACAGGATCTTAGGTCTCCTTACTGGAGTTGAAGACCTCTAATCTAAGCTGAGGTAGAGACCGTTGGCTAATACTGACCCATATAGACCAAGCTCATGTAGACCCTTTGCAACTACGTCACCTAATCATGTTGCGCCCTTCACTGCCATGTCGTTGGAAGTGAGGAACGGGAGTACTGGTTGTTTTCCCAAATTGTTTTTGCCAGATTAGCCATGGCTTCTCCTGGTTCAAGTTAAGCTAACTTACTTTAGTTACTTACCTTGTAAAAAATGTTTGCTTCAAATCTGTGATCTTGTGATCAGCATCTTCTTTCCTTGCCAAAAGGTTTACAGTAAAATGACAAGTTTGGTTTGCATCCTTATCGGTTTGTGCAGCCAACTGCTCAGCACCTTACAGCCATTTCACCAGTGAATCAGCAAAATAAAAGTGATATTAGGTGGCCAACTGTACAGCTTGGACAAGCTTTAAAAGAGTTAAAGCATGCCTAGATTGTTTTGCTGTCCGTCATGGCAGAGTGGGCCGCTTTCTGAAGAACGTTATGTCAGGTGCAAAGGGTCAATAAAGGTTTATTGACCTATAACTGACATGTTTGACTGTTTAAACTTTTTTACCCGTGAACGAACTGTAGACGAAGCCCCTCCTCCGGTGCTTTCTGTCTCTTCAAGGATCCTATCAGCTTCTTCTTGAGCTGTGACAGATCCTCCTTGTACACCTGGAGACAGACACTGGTGGGTCAGACACACAAACAAGTCATAGAAAGGTAAACGCTGTCTGTTCCCTTCTCACCTGGCGATCATAGTTGGTCTGAGCTTCCTGTTCGATGTCCGAGTCGAGCTCTGGAACGTCTGACACATCTGAATCTGACTCGCCACTGTTGGAGTCAGCGTACCCCTCTGAGAAATCAAGACCAGAAAATAACAACATGCTCTCTTCAGGGTGCTGAGATCCTACAGATAGTTCTGTCTGTGGTTCTGACAGGTCCTTTTGGTCTCAATGTACTCAACTTTCGTGGATCCTTTGATTAGAAGATGAGATAAAGGTTTAATCTACCTTGAAGAAGCGGCTCCAGAACACCGTTCATTACACCTTCAGGAAGGAACCTCCATTGGAAAACTGCGTGGTCAGCGCCACCGGTGCTGATGACCCACTGGAGGTCATTAGACCAGCGAACATTGGTCACATGGGCAGAGTGACCGATGTACTTCTTAAACTTGGCCCCTGTGTCAGGAAGCAGTTGTTAGAAACTCATGTATTCATTCAGGAAATAGCCCAGAAAATTCAGAACCAGGTCTAAAAACTCTGTCAAACCTTGAGTTACCAAATGTTCCTGTTTGAAGGAAGATACAAACCTTTCTTCAGGCAGGGGAATCTAAAGAGCTTGATGAGACCCAGATCATCCCCGGTCACCAGCACAGCACTGCTGTAGTTGGCATGCACTGAGTTCATATTGGTCACATTGGAGTATTTGGGCCAGATTCCATTCACCTCTGGCCCGATGGTACCGGTCCAGGTCATCCAGTGGATCCCCTTTGCTTCTTCTTTAGGAACGAGTTTTCCTGCTGCAAGACCAGAACACACACATCCAAAACCAATCCTTGGTTCAAACAACTGGGATGCAACTAGGGTTTTAGAACATATTGATACCAGTTGTAACGACCTGCCGGGTTCAAGATTTATCAGGCTTCTTCAAACTATACCTGACCAGTTTGGACTCTGAGATAAATACCTGGCATCCTGTAGAAGAGCCGCTCGCCGGCGCCGTCGTTGGTCTGCAAGAAGCGGCTGTCGACAGACCAATCCAGATGGGTGATGAAGGAGGTGGAGCGGCTGCACTCTCCCACCTTCTTGAAGCGTTGAGCAACGGCGTAGATGTCCACCAAGCCGTCGTTAGAGCCTACTGCCAAGAAGGAGCTATCTGGAGAGAACTTCAGCTCATGGATGACCTCCTTCCTGTCCTTAATATGCACAACCTCGGTCATGTCCCTGCAGAGGAAGAGGTTTTACCGACCATTAAACCCACCTTGCCTTTGCAGCTAATGAAGCTGATGAGGCAGCAGCAACTCTAAGGAAAAATGAGTGAGAGCACCTGACTCGCAACACGGTGAATGAACCGTCCCTCATACCAAGAGCAAGCTGGGAGCCGTCATTATTGAAGGACACACTCCTAATCGACTCCTCCATGTTGCAGCGTGCCAGCAGGGTGTGGTCTGGAAGACTCCACAGCCTGACACAGATAAGACGAACAGGTGAGACCCAGATGGGGTTGAATCAGACAAGGGAAGACAACGGTGGAGAGTTTTAGTTCAAACCAACCTGACTGAGCGGTCGTCACTCCCGGTGACTGCCACTGGCTGCTTGGGGTGCAGGTCCAGCGCCCAGAGCTCACCCTCACTGTGACCCTGCATCAGCAGAACTGGCTTGTCCCGGTCCCGAACCATCACCTCAAAAATCTCACTGTCCTGAGTCCCAGCCAGAATCCGGTCTGCTTTCCAGCAAACGCTGCGAACTGACAGTCCTGAAAAAGAAAACACCTGTTACTGAAACCAATCTAAAGCTGGGTACACCTGGGTACCTTGGGACTGACCTGACGCTAGGACGGGGGCTGACCTTGGACACACGTGGAACCAGTGTACTCAAAGTACACCTAGGTTCCTGGGTACTTGTGACTAAATTTCAGTGGGTGACCCCTACCAACTACAGGATAAGGTGACAACACCTCCACACCTTTGTAGCCCTGCTCGGCCTCCCTCAAGTCAATCTTGGTGATTGGTTTGAAGTCCACATCCCACAGTCTGATGCAGCCGTCACGTCCTCCAGTGGCGAACCCTTCCTCACAGGCGTGCATGCTGAAGATTCCTGCCTGCACAATGAAGCACGAAACAATCCAAAGTTTAGAAACAAGCTGGCTCTGCTATGAAGATGTTGGAGTGTTAGTTGGTACCCCATGTGCAGCCTGGACGGTCCGGATCAGAGTGATTCCTTTCCATACATAGATGTCTCCGTTCAGAGCTCCAGAGTAGGTCAGCTCATCTTTGGCTGCAGAGACACACAGGATGGTCTGCAGGTCGCCTGTCTTCCCAAAGATGCCTCGCTTCGGAGTCAGAGCATTTCCACACAGAGTCCAGAACTGCAGTCAGGAGAGAGAACACCTTCAGAACTGGAAACCTGCCTTAGATATTCAACCTCATATCTAAGTGCAGCACCTCCCTGCTGCACTGACTCACATCTGGTCATCACCTGGATTTCACCACAAACATCAGGACTCAACTGGACTCCATGTGACTAGGTTGAATTAGAATGAACTGGACTGGTTCTAGTCCAATTCGGACCATTCTGAAGTCTATAACTGATTCCGAGTTAGCCAAAACCTTTTTATTCTGTCTGTCTGACATTCAATCAGGCTAAATGGTTCCTGGTTCAGGTCGTCATCTGAATTACAAGAATGAGTTCTCTCTGCTAAAGACCAGATGATGATGATGTCATGGGTTTTTAAGCTTCTGATTGGTTGATCTAAACTTCTGAATGAAATGGAGAAACACCTGTGGATGTATTTTAAGGCAACGCCTGAAAGTTTCTGCCTCCTTGTGTGACATCATGGAAAACCCTAACCCTAATACCGAGGAAACAGCAAGAAGATCTTTCACTACTGTGTCTTTCAGCAGACAGAACTCTAACCCAGTGGCGCAAAAAGTGGGTATGCAACGCATAGGGGCGCAGCACCAGAGGGGGCGCCAAAACCCCGTCTGGAGGGGGCCGATTATGTTTTCCCATACACTTCAGCGCGCCTTATGCTCCTTCACTTCACGCACATAATGAGGTAAATCTAGCGCGAGTTTCATACTTAACGTATCCTCGCCTCGGGGGAGGGGGGGGGAGGAAGCAAGCGTATATTTTCTACGCTGACGTTCCATCCTTCGGGGGCGGGGGGAGCGCCGATTTATGTTTTCGCATCCACCTGAATAATGTGCAGGTGCGCCACTGCCCTAACCTCTAAATCAAGTGTTTAGTCCAATTCATGTCAGAGCCAATAAAATGGTTTAACAGTTTAATCTCTTCTGGAAGTTTTCATCAACACTCAAAGATTTTATGATTCATGATGTGTGAGCTGCAGATCCACTGCGACCCTGTGGGGGCGCTGTCTCACCTTGATGTGTTTGACTCCACAGGTGACCAGGCGGCTGGTCTGGAACGGATCCCAGCACACGTCAAAGATCTGTGGGAGGAGCAGAGCGTTACGCACCCAACCGTTTCCAGAACCTTTAACCTCCCACAGTCCTACTCTGTCCGAGTGTCCGGTTGCCATGGCGACGACCCGCCCTCTTCTCCAGTCCCAGATGCACACCGTGTTCTTGGCGTCCAGTCCGACTGAGGCCAGTCGCTATGAGACAGACATAAAAAACGCAGGTGACGCGACCTGAGGGCAGCTTCGGTCATAATTACTGTAGTATTCATCCTCTGGACTCCGCCCACCACGGAGAGGGGGCGTGGCTTTACCTGTCCGTCTGAGTCAAAGGCAAGGCAGGCGACTCCGTGGGTGTGGACGTCCCTCAGGATGGAGACGGTCTGCATGGCGTAGGTGTCCCAGATGCAGATGTACGGGTCTTTCCCCACCTGACCCGTCGCCACCTGGATCTTATCCGGGTGGATGGCCAGGCTGCGGACAGAACGAGTCACTAAACCCACGTTTATCTGAGCAGCACCACGTCCTAACAAGTAATTCATCTTCTCTCCACTAGAGGCAGCGTGGAGGCGGCTCAGTGACCCGATCGCTGATGCCAACAGGAACAGAGTGTGTGTGTTCACTGGCATAACACACACACGCACACGTATCCTTAGATGGAAGGATAGGTGTGAGTTCATCCAACCGCCTGGATGAACAGGCGGTTGGATGAACTCTGACCCCTTCATCCAACCGCCTGTCTTGCACCAATCAAGCCGTGGTTGCGTTGGGCACCGCCCCTCACCTGATGATGTCATCGTTATGACCCAGGTAAAACTTCTGGGTGTGCTCGCGGGTGTTGTAGACCACGCCCACCCCGGCCACAAAGTAGACCAGCTCCTTCCCCGCCGTGTAGAACAGGTTGTTCCGACACTGGTGGCCCCGGTAGCCGTGGATCCACTCCAGCCGCAGCTGGCAGCGCGGCGCCGTTTTGTCCGACATCCCGCTCTGCTGCTAAGGATGCTGGGAGCAGTAGTCTCTCTCAGAAGTGCTTCTAACTGAGCAACCTCCAACTACACTTCCCATAATGCCATTCTGCAGCCTCCTGATTGAAGCAAGAACAGCAACGGTCAGTAAATCGTCCCATAAAAAGCAGACGATTCCTTCAGGCTGCCTCCATCATGGCCGCCAACATGGTTTCTATGGTTTCGTGCCTAGAAGATCAAACCTCAGCTGGTTCTGCTGTGAACTGATTCCTCGTTTCTGATTGGATGGAAAGTTTTTTCATATTTAAAATAATTTATATATATATATATATATATATATATATGAAATGATCCGATTCCGATTCTGTGATCGTGAATCGAGGATGAATCAGAGCATTTCCGTGTATTTATTGATGATGAAAACAGATGGAATCATATTTTATTCCTGATGTTCAGCGCTGCAGCTGTTTCAATATCTGCTGTTAATCTGATCTGAATCCAGTTCGGATCAAAATCAGTTCAAACCCGCAGAACCGGTTCCTTTAAAGATCCGGTTGGACCTGGCAGAATCCAGCGGCTCTCTGAACTGTTCCTGGGTCAGTGATGCGGATCGGTTCAGCCCACCGGGTCTCGATCAGCTGCGGATCCGAACCCGACCAGAACACAGGATTAATTCCGCTGATGAGTCCGCGAAGGCTGGAATCAGAGAAAATCCCTCCGCCGTCTGCTCAGCGTTAAATCCGAAGATTACAGAACCAATCTGAACCAGCAGCCCCGAACCGGCACCGCAGCCCGCAGCGAAAGGTCCCGCTGGAGCAGGCCGCCCGACAGGCACCGGCGGCGGGTCCGAAGGCCACGGAGAGCCGCTGGACCCAAAAACAGGAGCAGAGTGGGAACACTAACGGGAATCTCATGAACCGCTGAGCAAGTCAGGCTGGAACAGTGGGAGAGGGACTTCCTTTTGAACTTCAAAATAAAAGCAGCTGAAACTTTCCATCCTCTCCAGGTCTGGCCACCATCTGGACCTCCAGCCAGTCCACAGACCCTATCAGAACCGAGCACGACTTTGACTGGGTCAAAGGTCATTAGAATCCAGAACCGGATCAGGTCTGACTATATCTGTTACCTGGGTAACAGTTGCTGAAGTGATGCATTGTGGGAAGAGTCGGTGGTTCGGAAGAAGTCCAGGCTTCTGAATCAGAACCAGAATCTGGACCGAACCGGGTGTTCCAGAACCAGGGGCGCCACCAGGAATCTTGGGCCCCCTGACAAAAAAATTACTTTGGCCCCCTGCAGCTGCTGTTGCAATTTTTGAGTCTATTTGGCCCATAAAAAGCGTCACAATTTTAAAGGCTTGAATCTGCCTTGCTTTCTTTGGTTCAATACTGATAATTAGCACAATATTTGCTGCTCATGAATTTAATATCCAACAGTCCACATCCAGTATGCAGGTAGGTTGTTTAAATGTTTCTGTTAGTTTTAGATACTGAAATGTCTCTCCATGAGCAACAGTCAGAAGCAACATGGGGCATCGACTTTTTTGGGGGCAAAATGAATGTAGCTGAAAATAGACACCAACACCGCGCCAGCATACCCATGTGGGCCCCATATGGGATAAAAGAGGGCTGCCAATATGGGCCCCAAATGGGTTTGTCCGCGGGTTCCATGGTGGCCCCACATGGGTTTGCCCAGGTAGATTTAAATGGGTGCTGACTGGGTTTTCAGTGGGGCCCAGATGGGTAACTTACATGAGGCCCATCTGGGCCCCACTTGGGAGCTTTCATGAATTTTTACCTGGGCCCCAACTGGGTCTAAACTGGGCTAGAATATGGGTACCAAGTGGGTTTGTCCGCGGGTTCCATGGTGGCCCCATATGGGTTTGCCCAGGTAATTTAAATGGGTGCTGACTGGGTTTTCAGTGGGGCCCAGATGGGTAACTTACATGAGGCCCATCTGGGCCCCACTTGGGAGCTTTCATGAATTTTTACCTGGGCCCCAACTGGGTCTAAACTGGGCTAGAATATGGGTACCAAGTGGGTTTGTCCGCGGGTTCCATGGTGGCCCCACATGGGTTTGCCCAGGTAATTTAAATGGGTGCTGACTGGGTTTTGAGTGGGGCCCAGATGGGTAACTTACATGAGGCCCATCTGGGCCCCACTTGGGAGCTTTCATTAATTTTTACCTGGGCCCCAACTGGGTCTAAACTGGGCTAGAATATGGGTACCAAGTGGGTTTGTCCGCGGGTTCCATGGTGGCCCCACATGGGTTTGCCCAGGTAATTTAAATGGGTGCTGACTGGGTTTTGAGTGGGGCCCAGATGGGTAACTTACATGAGGCCCATCTGGGCCCCACTTGGGAGCTTTCATTAATTTTTACCTGGGCCCCAACTGGGTCTAAACTGGGCTAGAATATGGGTACCAAGTGGGTTTGTCCGCGGGTTCCATGGTGGCCCCACATGGGTTTGCCCAGGTAATTTAAATGGGTGCTGACTGGGTTTTGAGTGGGGCCCAGATGGGTAACTTACATGAGGCCCATCTGGGCCCCACTTGGGAGCTTTCATTAATTTTTACCTGGGCCCCAACTGGGTCTAAACTGGGCTAGAATATGGGTACCAAGTGGGTTTGTCCACGGGTTCCATGGTGGCCCC
>NW_015113892.1:0-1275 GCF_001443285.1 Poecilia latipinna | reverse complement strand
AGCTAAGGATTTATGTACATTTTTAGGTCTGATGGTCTACATCATAACATGCCACTAAAAGTTTCTTCACTGGTGTTAAACACAGTTTTATTGCCAGATGATGGGTAAACTGTGTACAAAAGTTTAAAAATGACAACATGGGTTTGATTTAACATTTTATTTAAGAAAAGAGGGACAGATCTTTAAACATATTTGACTCCTTTCTGACTGACAGAACAACAGTCTGTTGTCCACAGAAGAACAGAGTCCATGAGGTTCAGCTTTGTACTGTATGAACCAGGGAAACAGGACAAGTTGCCGTAACCCCAGTTTGACTCTGGTTGGCGTCACTTTGATTCCTTGCCATGTCTTCCTCTCGTTCTGGCGCATAATGAAGCCACTTAATGACAGTTTCACTGCAGTCAGTCGGCTTTGGGTCAAACTGCAGAGCAACGGCTGAAAAACACAAAAATAAAAGTGAGGAAGGTGCCGGTTAGAAAGATGATAAACATTTGAAAAGTTTAATTGAAAGATTAAACAGTGAACTGGTTACAGGTCTGAGAACAAATACAAACCATATAGTTCCCCATGTACACTCACTGTTAAATTAATATTTATCTTAATCTTTACGTATACAACTGCATTTACCCATCAAGCTGCAGTATAGTGTAGGATTCATGATATTGATATTAAATCAATTTAAAATAAAGGCTGTTTATCAGAAAACCTAACGATAAAACTCAGGGAGGATCAGGGTAGATTTAACACACCAGAGATAAATAAATATAACAAAAGGTGATTTATAGTGTAGTTGGAAAAATTATTTATAATTTATACAGAATAAACTTCCATCAAATAGCTGGTTCAATCTTCCATCAACTACAAATATTTCCAAATAAGTTGATTAAATTCCTTAAAAAGTGTCTATATGCTGATAAAGATCCCACACAAGTAACAATAGTCCAGTTCAGTTTAACCAATCCAAGGATCAACAGACTGAATCAGTCATTAGCAGGTTTAGTTCAGTATTTCTCTTCTGCCTCACCTGGATTGAATCTGTGGATGATTAACAACCTTCTGCTGTTCTTGATGGCTGATGAGGAGGAGAGGAGGGGAAGGGATGCGGCAAAACAGCTGACATTGATTCAACATTGATCAGACATCAGCATTTCATTCATTAGGTTTCATCACAAAACAACATTGATTCAATGACACAGTTTGAACGGTTTGATTGGATGGTTGTTTGATGGTTGATGTTGATGAGATTTAATAATAACCTTTTTCAACCTTTATAGC
>NW_015113891.1:124094-187643 GCF_001443285.1 Poecilia latipinna | reverse complement strand
TGCTAAAACTACACCCTCATAGATTAAAATCCTGGAGGTTGTGTAAGGTCCTCCTGTTCAGGCTACCACATGTCTAGGCTCGTCTGGAGTTTACCAGACATCATCTGATGATCCAATCGAGAAGGTCATGTAGAGAGAAAAGGTAAAAAATAATAAATAAATAAAACAAACAAAAGGAGGAGGGATGCTTTGGGGTAAATTTTCAGCAAAGCTGACAGGATGACTACACCGCACTGAGGAGAAAATGGATGGCGCCATGTATAGTGAGAATTTATGCTAACCAGATTGCCACTGGTTTGTAAAGCCATTACATTATCAGGTGCACTTAATCCGTGTGGGTCTAATACAAGGTATATTTGACCAGTTCCAGATGAATTACTGTAAGTGTAGATTTATTTAAAAAAAAAAGAATAAAAAGCACAACACTTTTTCCAGAAAGCTTGTGAATTTAAAAAAAAGTATTTTACATCAATCATGAAAGCAGCAACAGAAAAAAGAAAAACATTCAACATATTTTTAAAATATAAAATGTGATGAGAATACAAAATACCATGAAATTGTACAAATAATCCATATCTGCTCTTTCTCTCTGTGATATATAATTGCTGATTTTTAATAGCAAATAACTGACAAATAAGGACTTAATTCTTTCTCAAGTGCACTGTTAGGAAATCCTGTAATATCTAACATGACAACACATAACTGTACCGTTCAGGTGTTAATGAAAACATGACACATGCTGCCTGTGAATCTGATTGTCATGTTGTCACAATGGAAGCCTTGACCTAAAATGCTCTAAATATGTCTTTTCTCTTATGAGAACTTTTCTAAAATAACATGCACCAGTCCCATTTCTGTAAAGATTTTTTTGTTGTTAATACCTTATAATATAGGTGATTTATCTCGACTGTCAGGAAGTTGATCAGTTCATCTGAAACCCCTCCTAATGTCAACATAAATTTAAAAATCAGTGTTGCTATTCCTCTCTATTATTAGAAGTTCGATCCTTTGTTGTTCTGATGGCCAGTTTAAATCAGTACATCTGTAATTGATGATTTTTGTTTGACCCTTTTGTCATAATTTAGTTGAAAACCCAAAAGCAATGAGGAAAGCAGGCAAGGTAAAATTTGTGAAAGTTTTCACTCTGTTAATGAGTGTCACATCTATTTCTTCTGCCAGTAAGCAATGATGTGTTTGCAGATTTTGGATTTGTCTTGATCTCAGTAAGTTTATTCTTAAACCTTTTGCAATAGATTTTCCTACATTTAGATCCTTATTGTTTCCTGTTTTAGCTGAAATGCTGGAGTAACATCTTAACAAGACTCGGCATTTCTTTTCTTCCCTTTATCAGTTCCACACTCAATTAAAAGCAACATGCTTTCCCTGTTGTAGAAGCTTTGACATTTCCACTTTCAAACAATTTATTTCTCATAGGCTCAATTGGTCTCCGAAGCACAATACCTCTGGAAAATGTTATGCTTTAAAATAAATGTAGAAAGTACAGCATTGAACTCAGCAGCTCAGTTAATTGAACCTCCTTTAACGATAAATTAAACCTTCACTCTTTTCTCCTTTTTCTCCCTCCATTCTTTCATACTTTTTTGGTCTTACTTCTTGGATATGTAGAAACTATTAGTTGTTCTGTCTTGCTCTGTGAAAAGAAATTATAATCTTATGTGCATTTTCAATATACATCAGTAAGCTAATTTACTTGAATAATACACGTGAACAAATGAAATGTTACAGTACTTTAAAGCTTTTTACACATATTTTCCAGAGGTTCAATTAACGGTTAAACATTTCTTATTTATCTGACCTGGTTGCTCTCCCTCTTGTAGTGATTCATGCAACTGCTGCACGGAAAAGATTGAGAAAACTAAGAACTAAACATTAGAAAAAATTTTGATATTACTATATTTTTACCACTTATTTAAATCCTGAAGCTTTTTATCTCAACAGTTCAATAAATATTACTTACATTTTCAGATCATTAACTTATTTCCAGAGAAACAGGATGATGTTGTGAAAATGCACAAAGAAAATCTATTATTCTACTCTTGTCTTTGAATGTCTCGTGTGTGGCTGTTTCTAAGTTAACACACAATTCAGTAATAATATTTTATTCCTAAAACCAATTATTTAATTAAAATATGTTTTACTTTTAAGCACCTCAACAAAAAACAGAGCCTATAGCAGCAAGAAGTATAGAACACAAACGTGCAAAAAATAGCAAAATTTCAATTTTCACAGACTGAAAAATAAAATACTAAAAGATGAAGAGAATGTATTTTGTAGTTAATGATAAAAACAAAACATAGAATACATTGTTCTGATATTAATCATGATAATAACTGTAAATCTCTTAGGTCCACAAATTCCACCTGAGTTTGTGGAGGATAAAAGAATTTCATGAATTTTACAGTTTTATCAGTAAGTAGATGTAAAGTTAAATTTGTAAAAACATTTAAAAGCTGGTTCAGAGAGGCAGTTCGTGATCATTTTTGCCACAGTTAAAACAGTTATATACATTGTCCATTTTGATTTTCTTTCTCTGTCATCTGCTGGCTGCAGCAGGCTTTGAGTTGGACTTGGCAGCTCTGTCAACTTGAGCATAAATAGTTTCAGGCTGTGGGTTTGTGGAGGTTCTGGTTTCATTCAGCTGCACAGGAGGATTGGAGAACTGCACCAGTGCATACGTTGATGTTGGAGAAGGAGTTTCAGTAATTTCTGTAGGATTTGCATATGGGTTATTCTGTGGAGGTTCCTATAAAGACAGATAAAGAAAAAAAAAAAACATCTTTATATCAACATTCTCTGGGTGGCATTTTGGGGAAGCTCTCACTAAAATGTGAACACAAAGATCAGAGTAATGTTGAATTTGCTGCAAACTGTTTCTGCTAAAAATGTGTTTTTCTGCTCCTTTTAAACTTAGATTATTTTTATCTCAAGAGAGAGTTATTTTGTAAACGTCTTGATTATTTTGACAAGCAAATAGGGAGAGTTTTTCTTTTCTGCTTACCTGAGGAACTTCATACACTGTATTTGCGCTCCTCTTTCTTTTACCTGCAGGTCAGTCATAAAGAATAAAGTTGTGTAGTTTGAAGTGATTAAAATCACAATTTTATTTTAAAGTGATGCTCTAAACAAACTAACATCACGTAATAAACAAAGTAATTTAAGTGTTAAATTGGAGATTGCAACAGAATTTTATTGATTTGGGGGTTTTATCTTTTTTGCCAAAGTTAAAAATCAATGAATGAAAGGAAAATTGTTATAAATTCAACATCATCACAGAATAAAAACATTAAATCACAACTGGCCTTCAAATTGTTTTTCAAAGCACTGAAGTCATTTTACAACAGATGTTTCTTAAAAACAGGCTTTGGTGCAAAGCCTCAAAAATAAACTACCTCATCGATGTTGATGTACCACCTAAAACTAAACACACTGATCGTCACTACAGCAAACAGAAACATGTTAACTTGCCATCTTTTTGCCTTCACAAAGCCAAATAAATGAAAGTAGATTTTTCATCACCAGTGTTTAACAATGTTTTCCCACAGAATAATGAAAATAAATGAAATATTCAAGGAGAGTCCCAGCCCAACGTAAGGCAGAAGGACAGAAACCAAACCAGAGTTCACACTAAGGCTAAGACAGGCAGCTCTACTGGAGGCAGCAGGTAGACAGTCAAGACAAAGAACTTGGAGGGACAACGTTTCCCAGGTAAGAAAAGTTTTTGTTGTTGTTTTGTTGTGTCAGGGGAATAGATGGTGGTCAGAACAAAAGCAGAAAACACAATGTCAAACTAAATTCTGCCAGAATAGTTTTGAATTTAAATGGTTTGTTTGTTTGTTTGTAGTTGTTGTTGTTGTTGTTGTTGTTGTTTTTACAATAATTCATTCTCCACTGTGAGGAAAATACAAAGGGACTGGGCTAACCATGTAGTGTTTTTAAATCTCTCTGTAGAGTGCCAGTCTGTTAGGTGTCCAGGCTGCTGCTCTCAGACATTTCTCCTGATTTTCTTCTCTTTACTGGACAAATCCCACTAAACTACAGGCTGGAACACTTATTTAATTGGTAAAAAAAAGACTTACAGGATGATTTTACTTTCACAAATAGAAAAGTAAAAGTCAAACTAATAGTCTTAGACATATATATTTGAAAATGTATACACCTAACATAATGATGTTCAAGAATCATAAAGCAAATTTATTTGGTCTTCAAACTAAATGTGCTTAGAAATTGCTAAAGAAAAGAAAAACTCATCCCATTTTGCAGGCAAAATCTATTAATCTATTATTATTGTTATTACATAGTGTATGTGAATAATTCATTTTAAATAAACACACATTGTGATTGTTATAGCCCAATATTTTTCATACCCCGTGGCAGATTTCAGTTTAAACATTTTTTTTATTCAAACAGGAAGTTGTAAAAATGACAAGCTCAAAATAATTTATACCATTCTCAAAAAAATAGTTATTTCTATTGACAAAATGGCAATAAAAACCTCCTTCAGACCAGCTTTTTGCTTTTTGTTTTTCTGCTGGTGATGAGCTCCAAGTCTTTGAAGTTGAAAGGCCTCCTTGCCATCACTATGATCTTTAACTTGTTCCACAGATATAAGTTGAGACTCCAACACTTCAAAAAGTAAATATAACTTCCAGCCAGAACGAAGCATCATGATCAAATTAAAAGATTAGTTTAAACCTAAATCTGTCAAGGGGTTGAATCAATTTGTGCTTCTCTCTGGGTTGATGCTCTTACAGACAATAATCTGATTGTGAGAGAAAATTAAGAAGTACTTACACTTTATGACCACAAAGATTATAGATACCACTAACAGCACCACTAATGCTCCAACTGATATCCCAACTTTGGTGGCTGTGTTGGAAGCTGTAGAAAGACAGAAAACAGAAGAAAAAGAAACATCAGGAATGCTTTGGTCAAGTTCACTTTCTATTTTACAACTTTAATGCTAGGATGTCAAATATTCTGTCTGTCTGGCAGCCCAGATAAAATATAGTTACTAAAAACAAAAACTATATAGGCTATTTATATTTTCTCCATCCAATAACACTTTAATATTTGGATTTTTATACTGAAAGGCAGCATTAAAAAAGCAAAATAAAACTAGTTTTATATTTCTACACATTTTAATATACTCAGTGAATGCAGATTTGCATAAAAGTGCATTTAGTGAATGGTCAGTAGGCCCAGTAAAGAATTATATCATTTCAGTCCATTCACCATTTAAAGAGAAAGTGTCCATAGATCAGAACAGCAGCACTTTGAATAACTTTGCTTTTCCAATAAAAGTCTTTACACTTTCATCTGGGTTTTCAAAAATGTAAAATAAGAAGAAATTAAAAATAGGGAGTATAAAACTAGGGAAAACTCCTGATTACCTGTTAGATATAAATACCATTACTATACCAGTCCAGGTTAAGGTTGGGTAGGTATTAGGGTTATGCACAAATGAAAGAAAATGAACCTAATTAAGTTTCTTAGTGGTTTAAAATAGATATTTGTTTATATACATGCATGTGTGTGTCTACTCATACTTATGATGAATTGCTTTATGTTTTACGATGTAAAAGCACCTGGGTGTTTTCCTTAAATCTTACCTGGTAGATTTTTACAGAGAGAATGAAAAGGCTTTTCATCCTGTTTCCAGCTCACTTCGTTGCTATGGTTACAGAAGATAGAGCTTTCCTTTACATAGACGTTCAGAGATGAGTCCTTCAGGTGTGTTTGGTTCAGTAAATGGCAGGTTTTGTTGTCACATTGATAAGTCCCATTAATTTGAGAATCCACTGTTATACACGTTGCAGTGAAGTTATAGAAGTTAGGATCAATGCAGGTCACTGTTAGTTTCACTGGAGACACTGGATCTGAAGGAAAACAAGATTTGATTGGTTTTAAAATGGGATGCTATAAAAACATTTAGAAATGATTTCGAAACGGGAAGCAAATAAGAGAAAACTTACCTTGAACTATAACTGTGTATTCAGCTACAGTTTTTTCTGTTTTTCCATTTGCTGTTGCCTTATAGTTTCCAGTGTTCTTGTGTTGCACATTTCTCAATAGCAGAGAGTAGTTGTGTTGAAAGAAATCAATTCTTTCTACAAACAAGGTTGTAGTATTACTACTAGGAATAAATCTTACAAGATTATCACTGTTATTAAATTTCCAAAAAAAAATGTAATCTTCGCCAAATTCATTTGTCTTTACTTCCAGTAGGAGGTTCGATCCAGATTTCACAAACTGACGTTCAGAGCCTGAAAGACAAGAGTTTGGTTATGTTTCGATAATAATAAAAAATAATATCATGATAAGTCTCTGGAACATCATAACTTTCACAGCAGCAGAGCAGAGAGGAGGTTTAAAGTGTAAGTTACTATAGAGCTCTACAAGTTTGGTCAATTAGAATCAACACATAATTCATCTAACCATTTCATTATTTACATATGTATTGAATAGATAATATGGTGTCCGACTATAATTATATGTGAATTGATCGCTTCACTATAGTCCCTTATTTTATAATATGCCTACATAAACATAAGAGAAACCAGTGATAGTATTGACTTAATTGAATAAGTTTTTTTTTTTGTCAGTGCATGATAATCTTCTGTTATCACAAATCACTACATTTCCAGTCTTTATTTTCCTTCCCAACAGAAATCTTTACAAATCTAAAACCTTTCAATGATCAAACCAACAGATCCGTCTCAAAATGATTTTATTGTTGGTTGTCAGTTTCCTCTCCCCCAGTGTCTGTGAACATCAACTTTCAAGTCTTCTGCCAAAGTTCCCAACCGGATTTGGCCTGTACTTTGACAGGGTCATTTTAACATTGATATGTAAATTGTAGCTCTGTATGTTTAGTGTTTTTCTGCTGGAAGGTGAACCTGGACATCAGTATCAGGTCTTTCAGAGCTTCTAGCACAGGGCTGCTCAAGTCCAGTGGTTTAGAGCTACCGACCTGCAACTTTTAGATGCGTCCTTAATCCAACAGACTGGGATCAAATGGCTGAAGTCCCTCACCAGCAGTCATTAAGTTGTCTTTTCTCATAGCTTTCAAATTTCTGCTTCTCCATGATTTTATTTTTCAGTCTGGATATCTCCCTCATTCATCTTCCTGGGTGATCATGTTCCTGTTGGCTGATTCTCTTATTTTTGCTTTATTTGAAAGTCCTGTCAGTTTAGACTCCCATTTCTTGGCAGGTTTACAGTTGTACCACCTACTATTTCCATTTCCAATTTATGTATTGAGCATTGTTCCAAGAGATGTTCTGAATTTGACATATTGTTTTATAACTTAATCCTTTTTAAATTTCTCCACAACTTTATCCCTGTTGTGTTCCTTGGTCTTCAGTATGTTGTTCACTGCTGTTTTCCAACAAACCTACAAATAATTAGTAGAAAACCTGCATTTAAACTGAGATTGAATAGGAAACAACTGCTCTGCTTTACAAATTTAGAAACATCTAAAGTAAATGGGCTGCACTAAATTTATATAAAATTAAAAGTGGTTGAATACAAATGCACACCACACCTTTCTAATATTATTTGTAAAATATCACTTTTGCTTATTTTCCTTAGCCTACTGTTTTTTGTTATAATATGATTAATTGTGAAGACGCTTAAGGAGTATGAGTACTGAGTGCTTCCATTGAAGGAGTGAGAAGTGAAACAGTTTTTCTACCTCAAGATAACGTTTATATTTGGAATTTGTATGAAGTCAGCCCAGAGAACGTTTCTGTTCTGTTAAACTGAATTCTTTTTTTAAAACTGAAACTTCTCCGCAAGAGCTTTTTATTATTAGTCTGCTAAGAACCTGCTCCTCAGAAACCACTCTGACACTCTTTATTCAGCTAATTATGATGCAAAAGTAGCCATGACAGAACTAAGTGTGATCATGTACTGCTTCACACTATTATCAATTAATTTATTTATTATTTACCCAGGGAAAAAACTAAGATCAAAAGTCTGTTCTGGACAAGACAGCAGGACAAAACACAAAGCTGCACAAAAAAAGGCAAAAGTACATCAAGAAATCTCTGTGAGGCAGCAAAGAGCAGAGTAAGAAACCGCTCACTGATCTGAACCTGATCTATGAGGCTCAGTCAAAGCTGCGTCACAAACATCATCCACAGCCCAATCCTGCTGTCCTGCTTTCAAACACTCCGAAAAATATACAGAAAAGCTTTTTTTTTTATCCCAATCTGTGAAACCCATAAACAAGCACGTCAACCACCTCTTGTTTTCTTGTCTTCTTCTCCGTCTCTCCACTGTGTCTTAGCATTTTAGAGACAATTAAGAAAATTATACTTTGGTTGTACTTGTCCTGTACCTCAGAGAGAACAAACGGATGCTTATTAAAGCATTTTGAAAACTGCAAAAGGACAATAATAAATCTAAATAAACTAATCCAACACAGTTAGAACATGAAAAAAGTAGCGTTCAAGGTCTTTGCGTTGCGACAAGATGAGGCTATTACTGCATCAACCTGCAGTCCTAAAGAAAACTACTAGACTTCAATACAAGCCCGCCAAAAATAACCAAACAGAAATTAAACATCCATAAAGAGCATTTAAAGGTTTTCTCAGAACTTGAGCCACCTAAAAATTACTTGTCAGTGCTGAGTTTTGTAATTTTCAAAAACAAACCCTAATCAGTCGAAGCAACAGTTTTATAAAGCGTAAATAATTTACTGCCTTATCAGACAAGCCGAAGCACGGTGGTTAATATTTATATTTAACATCTACTTTAATTTTAAGTTGAAACAAATGAAGGGTGTTTCATTCACAACAATGTTTTATCAGTATTAACTTCACATTTATTCATCTGTTGCGAACCACAGACGTACATTTATGACTGATGGCAGCAGAAATGTAAAATCTAAAGCTATAATTAAAAAACACACCTATTTAAATGTTATCTTTATTTAACTTTGTTTTTTTATGTTTGTTATATTACTGAAATGAACTTTTCAGAAAAACTTCTACTACATTTTTCACAACACATTTTGACAGCTGAACTTTCTTTCATAAACGTTTTTTTTTCTACAGCTCCACATTTTTGTCATGTGAAATGTTAGAATGTTACAGCAGCTGTTAAACACTTTATGTAAGAAATAACATAAATTTTACCTTCAATTGAATCCACCAGTGCAAGGAGGAGAAGAAGCAGAACTACCGCTGCCATCGCTTTGTGTCAACTCTGAGGAAGTACATCTATCACTGAGCCACAGTTTCCTGAATTCAGGCGGAACGTTAAATAACATTTCACACAACCAGTAAATGTTCTCATACCCCCCACCCACACAGACATCTTGTGTCTTTTACTTGTAGAGGAATTTTTAGGGTTGAATAAACTGAAGTTGTACTACAGGATCACAATTGGATCCAGATCTGAACTACCTTCATTTTATTTTTTTTATTCATTTAATTTATTTATTTTCTTTTTTTTAGTCATTCAGAGATGGACTTGCTGGTGTTCTTTGGATAATTATCCTGCTGCACAACCCAACAGTTTAGGTCATATTGATGGCTGGACTTTTCCCCTTTAGAGCAGAATTAATGGTTCAAGTTGTCCAGGTAGAGAAGCAGCAAAGCAGCTACAAAACATTTCATTCTGGTTATTTCTGCAAACAGCCAGGGACAGGATTTTAAATCTTAAGACATAATTTCCAACTAGAAGGATGAGAAGATCAGATATCCAATTTAACTTCAGTTTTCTTGCTCAGCCAACAACAGCGTCACTGAGTTCATCCACCGATATTGTTTGAAAAGAACTTTGGGAAACTTCAGACAGATTTTAACTATGTCAGAAGTTTCAGACATAAGTTTATGTCTGAAGTGTGGTGTTGCATTATTGCAACACCACACTTCCTGTTGTCTTGCTGAACTTTCAGGCATCACTCCTAAAAAAACAGAGTTCTATGTGACTCAGTGATGGCTTGTGTTTGCGGGTTAATAATAGAAATATTTTGCACATGATGCTAATGCTTCCAATCTGTTCTTGAACTTCTTTTGATCTGGCCATAACTTGCTGCCGTTTGAGATGTTTTAGTTCGCTACATGTTGCCTTGCAGGTTTTACTCAAGAGATATTTTGATTCTGTAAGTTTGGCAGTGATCAGCTTTGGGTGTTGACTGTCCAAGGTGGGTGGAGTAGCCACAAAGGAGTCAACAAGTCATTTTCTTAAAAGGGCTACTCAAGAACTGAGTAACAACATCCGATCTAATATTTAAAATTATCAGATAAACAAAAATATAAATTATGTGCAAATTCTGGAATTTTCTAAATAAAAGACTTCAAAATTACAAAATAAAAATTTGGGCAGATCAATTGTTTTAATCTGAACTCCGTTTTCCAAAAAGCTGTGGTTGTTCATGTTCATAATTGACTGTTTTGGCTTTTCTCCTCCACTCTTAGTCTGTGAAGTAGACATAATATCTACTTTTAAGAGTAGATTTAAAACTTTACATTTTGTTAAAACTTTTAGTTAATCTTACTTATGTTTTCCTGAGTTATCTCTATAGTTATACTACTAAAGTCTTAGCCTGCTGACCACATTTTCTCACTCTGCTACATTTTCCTACCACTCTCTAATTTTGCATTATTTACTTTTATTTAAACTTTTAACTTTAAGTTATCTGTTTTTCTCTCTGTAGAAGCAGCTGGATGTTTCTTCCTGATAAAGGAGAGTTTTTCCTCTCTACTGCCGCTGCATGCTTGCTCCGCCATATGAGGGATTGCTGCAAAGTCAACAACGCAATACCAGCGATTATCCACTTTCACTACATTCTCATCCAGGAAGAATGAACCCTACAAGTTAATGACTTGATGCGATCTGATAAAGTCAGCACAATTTGAAAACCAACAGAATTATGACATTTTAGTGAATTGCTACTATAAAATACAGAACTGGATGATGATTTTATCACTTATACTTCACTTATACTCATCAGAAACGCATCACAGTTTTAGATATTTACTCTTTTTTTATCCTTATGCTCATTATTATCTGTTTTTTACAATGTCATTAGGTTTTGGATTAAATTGAAACTATTTGGGAATTCAGTTTTTATCAAATTAGAACAAAAGACACAAGCCAAATGTAATATTTCACAATAAGCTTTATTAGACCAGTTGTTAAAGAATGACCTCATTTGAAATATACAATTCAAAGAACTAAAAGAAGACACACCACACCTTATTTCTCATATCAGTCACAACCACCTTTTCTTTACATGGCATTCTTATCTTTACATTCTTATATCTCAGCCGTTATTGTTCAGATACTTTCACATTTATATGTGTAGAAGGAGCTTTGATAAGATGCTTTTGATTTTATTTCACAGAATTAGAAACTCCAATAATTCTTTATGCAGTGATTGCACCCAGCGCTTACAACAATCAGACTTACTTCACTGTTAAAGGCACAGATACAACATCTCTACATGAGTATTTACATCCACTGGAGTTTGTTCATTTGCATGTCACAGACAAAGGAACAGCAGGTTTCTGACTATCTTTTTAAATTTACAGCAGCTGTAAAGAAGCTGGTCTATATAAATTCAGAGTGCTTTCAGTGGAATATTTTACAAATGGTAAGGTTTGACAAATTGTCAACTAATCTACTGAAGGTGCAAATAATCATTATTTACTTCAATAAAGTGCTACAATGTTCATTTGATACAGAAACAGATGTCATATTGTAGTTTAACAAAAAAATTACATTCAGCACTAAAATGCACAATGAGAAACTCTAAAGTTGAGATACAACATTTCTAAATAGTTTCCACTGCAAACTTTGCAACAGGAAATTTGAAAATAATCTGATTTTCGGGAGGAAGTTGAGGGTGAGACTTTTGAGCTTGGTGCTATTTTTTCTTACCATGTAAGAAGAAAACACTTAAAGTCATATGACTTTCTGCTCAACAAACCGTAGCTGTGTGCATCTTAAGCAATTTCCCCTTTGGGATTAGTAAAGCACTTTTAAAGTGCAGAAAATTGCAACACATTCACTTGAACAGAGGAGGGAAAAATGTTTTTCTTTGAAATTGGGGGTATTTTGTGTTTACTTCCTTACTTCTGTTTTTCACATTTTTAAAAATACACATTCAGTTTGTCTCGCTTTTGAGTGAGTAAGTCTCTCACAAGGTGACGCTTCAGTGCTCTGGGAAGTACCTAAAGAGACCAGAATAAGTTTCTGACCTTTCAGCTTTTCCACCATTGTACCTCAGATAAATGAGTGTTTACGTAAATCAGCTTTTGTTGTCTACATTCACAAAACAGTTGTTTTCATGAATTGTCTAACAGCTATGTCACACTTCACATGTATGCAAACTTTGTGCTTCATTTGCTTTCAGAGATGTCTAGAAACGTCTTCTGACCCCTAGCGAAATACCAGATTTTTGTGACATATAAAAATTTGGCCAGGATAAATCCTTTCCCCCTTGGAGGTAACATAACCTTACACTACTGAAAAAGGAAAATAGAAAAAATAAAAAAGTTGCTGACATGTGCATAACCTTAATGAAAACCTTTAGGCACTTTTTTAAACAATCAGTCTTCTTGGATAAACAAAAATAGTTAAGCAAAAACTCATAAGCATTTGTCAGGAGGATTGTAGATAATAGATGTGTCATGCCACCGTAACGACAGTCATGCTACAAAAACAAGAACACAGAAGTATTATGGTCTACATGTGACGGCAACGTCAGGGACTTCTCATATTCCTGGGTAGAACTGCATGATAAAAGCATTTCCTTCAAAAGAAAAGTTCTGGCTAAAAGCCCGTTGTGGTCTGATGGAAACAAACTGGAACTTTTAGCCACAGTTACAGATGGAAAGTTTGGCACAAAAACACCACAGATCAGCAAATGAACACCAACCAAAGCGAAACATGGTGACCGAATCATTCTCTAGAGTTACTTTTCCCACAGATGATATGAGACTAGACTGCAGTTAAAGACATGAACATTTCCTCATGCTAGTTACATTTCACCCAAAACCTTCAGATGACAGAGAGAAACATGACAAAATCCAAAACAGAAACAATAAAACAGCTGATCTGACACAAGGGATAAACTAAGATGGCAAGAAGGAGAATAGAAGTAAAGAAAGAAGCAACAGAAACATAAAACTAAAAGTCCAAAGATCTATGGATTATAACAGAAAACTGAAGATGAAGAAGAATTTTATTTTTCACCATCCAAATAAATCAGTAAAAGACCAGCTTCACAGTTTTGCACGGTGTGAAAAATCAGGTTCTACTCGATTTTATAAATTGTGAGACTGTGAGCACAGAGGGCCTGGGAATGTTTCCAGGACAAAAAGTTGGATGATATTAAACTCATATCAAAGAAAACTGAATGCTAGAAACGAATCAAGAAGAGATTCAACAAAGAGTTTAAGGTTGAGCACACTTATGCCTCAAGGTTGTTGCAGATTTTTTAAATTCTCTCAAGTTCTTAGTAGGATCACATAGAAAATTGTCACAAAAAAGGTGGAAAAAGCTTCAAAAAGCTTTTTTTATACAAACATTATGTGTTAAAAAAGTTGCAGTTTCAAAGGTTCCAACATTGAGGTGATGTTATGACTTAATCTCACGCTATGCCATGCAGACACTCTGTCTGCTTTGATAAAGATTCACAGTGTGAGTGAATGTTTGGAGTGACTGACATGGTAGGGAGGAGGGAGACATTTTCTGAATAAATAAGATGAAAACAATTTAAGCAAATTGGAGGCACCTATAGACATGATATGGAGCTCTGAGCATTCAGCCCTGGATGGTCAGATCATCACAAAGTATGCAAGGAAAAATGTGATGGTGAGACAATGGCAAAAAGTATGAAGGTAGAACTTTATAGATTTCACATCAGACAGTCTAATCTGAGATGAAATATATTCGACTTACACTTAATTTCTTCCTTTTTTGACTCTTTTAGCATAGATTTAGCATAGATTTTTTTAGATTTTCCATCATAAGTGACAAGATGAGAATGAACAACAGCAGTTTTAGCAAATATTTCCTTACAAAACGCAGTACCATACGTATTTGCTTTAAGTCATTTTGATAAAAATAAAAAATAAAACAATCTTTGTCTTACATGTGTGAAAGGCTTCACAAACTCTCATGTTGTTTTGCTACAAAATGTTTGACTTTCAGCCAGTTTAGCTGCTCAGACGTTGCTGATGCGAACGCTTACGGGGCCGTCTCTGACTCGGCCTCGGTCTTCGCCTCGCTGCTCCCTGTAGCTCTGCTCCAGACGAATCTTCTCCGGGTCTGTCACCTCAGACACGGGTCCGCCTCCGTTGCTCTGGTACTCGTGTTGCGAACTGGACGATTTGAAGATGGGGGTCGTCTTGGTCTTCGCCACTTTGTCAAAGAAGGAAAAGTCCGCTACGTATTTGCCAGACTGGGAGAGAGAGACGACGGGGGGGAACTCGTAACCCCAGAGGATCTCGTCTGGCAGGTAGGAGGTGCGGACCTGGCAAGTGGCGGAGGTCGGCTCTATTGTGGCACTCATGATCACCAAGAGTTCAAAGTCAGCCAACACTGGATCTGTCCATCCACCACCTGATAAAGGAACATTAGCAGGTTAGCTAAAAAGGATGAGGAGAAACTGGTAAAGAGACAAGAAGGAATCAACACTGATCTTAGGGTGCTATGGATTTTCTCCAACTTCCTCTCAGAGTCCAAAGAAATTTATACTTATATTTGTATATTTTTACCTTTTAAGTGTCACTTTTGCAGGCAGCAAAAGAAGCTTTTCATCATACAGGAAAACATGTTTCTATTGTGACCAATGAATATTAAACTTTAATGCAAGGTTCATGGCCCATCCTAAACTGTCATTAGGTCTGAGTTTGTGCATGCATGATTGTTTGCTTTTGCTTTATCCTGTGAAGGACTGACAACCAGAGATGACTTCTGGCTCTACAAACCCTGCAAGGATTCAGCCAGTTCAGAAATGCATGAATAAGAAAGCAAATAAAAATGGGAGTTGAAGTAAATCTAGGAACATCCAACATGTAAAACGTATCAATAGATCTCCTCTAAATTCTTTTCCCATAAATGGAAAGATCTTCTACAAAAATGTGTTGCGCATTAAAGAAGTGAAGAGTGAGATGAAGTTTATATATAAAACACACTAACAGAGGAAGTCAAGGCTGATGCACTTCAACAGTCCACTAACCACCAAAAAAAGATTATTTTTATCTTCCCTTTTGCAAGTTCATTGCCCAACTTCTTCCTTTTGAACGCTTGCATCTGGTAGTAAATACAATCATTTAGTCATGTGTCACCCATTAATCAAACTCAAACCATCACTGCACAAAAACTAAATTTGCAGAGCATTGTGTTAAACAGGCATAAGGCAGGTGTAGGCTTAGAGGAAAAGAACGTCGGGACAAAGTTCCTGATCAGAGTACAGGAATGAAGGGTGAATCCATCTATTGGGGTTTAAAACTGAATTAGAGATCAAGGTTACCAATAAATTTACAAAACTGGCAACTTTTCTTCTGTTCTTGGCAATCACATATTTATAGTTGTTTTCTTCAGTATGTGAAGGCTGGTGAACATTCATTCACTGCTACTTCAATATTGCAAATGTTTCAGAAATGAAACAATAACGCTGTAGCTTAAACTTAATGTTATGCTGTGCAGACACTTTAAGTGTCACACTCTTGACCAAGGAGCCCTATTAAAATTTTGGTCTACTTCTGCTGTGAATGTAGCTTTTGAGAGCGTAGCAATGTTCCTTTCAGTTCTCATTTCTTAACAGCTAATGGAAAAATGGTTTTGTTGCCTAAGCAACAGGGTTTCTTAAGAGCACAGCCCTCAAAAGCCTCGAGACGTAACAAAACACCCTCAACATGTGGTAATACCAACAAAGTATTTTTTTTTTGACCAAGCTCACCCTTGGCGGCCCAGGCTCTCAGGGGGCTGGTGTCGTCGATGATGTGGTAGAAGATGAGGGGAAGGATGAGGAAGGGGCTTTCGCTGGAAGTGTCCACCTGGAAGGGCACGTTCCTCTGGTCCATACGAACTGTTTCACCTTCCTTTGTCAGGGACGTCTGCAGGAGTTTCCCTGTCACCTAAATGAAATGGCACACACTGCTTGTTTTGGTTTGACTCATTCTCATTTTGAAGAATTGCACAGCAAAAGAATTCAACTCTGCATGGAAATATTTGTTAAAAATCCACAAATCCAACAGTGAGTCAACGAAATATTAGTCTTTGACTCATTTTGTTCCTGTTTGTCTGAGAGTTGCATGTGCACCGACCTGGCATCCGAGAAGAAGACTCTTGCGCATGTTGGCCACCCGGATCATCAGGCAGGGTTGGCCTTCATAGGTCGATACAACAGCATGCTGGCTAAACTTCACCGTCTCACTTCGTTTCTTTGGCCGTGCAATCTGACCGGGAAAAGCTCAGTTTTTATTTTTCTCAGGTATTTTCAGTTAATTGTCTTCCTCTTAGACAAATCAGGATTCAGTGTCTTGCAAACATATTTACACTCCTGGAACCTTTTCTTATTACCAGGAGAGTTTACAGAGTTTACATGAAGTAAAAATTATACATGTTTTCGAACTGCAAACAGCTCTGGTCAGATGAGACCAAAGGAAAACTGCAGAGTCAAGCTACTTTTTTCTATCGAGCTTCTCACACTTGGAATATGATGCAGAGTGACATAAGGGACATTTCATTTCTAATCTCATTTAAAAAAACATCTTAAAAACTCTTGGAAAGTCAAAAATATCAGTGTTGATTACATGCAAATTTGTAAAGATTTTAAAGTTGTTTTATGCCTTTCTTAATACATCCACATCTCAATAGAAATTCACCTCTTGTCTATAATTGTATGCATTTACATGAAAATTTTCATTAATGCATATTGTCCCATTATTAAAAAATAAACTTTAATTTGAACTTAAAGTTCATATATGTGGCCCAATAGTGGCAAAAATGAACAATACGCATTCATTTGTTCCATTGAATGGTGGCAATGTTATTCTATGGGACAACTTTTCTTTATCAGGGACATTGAAGCTGGTCAAACTTAATCAAATGGAGCAAAGTGCAGAAAAGATTCGCGATTGGGCCAAGAGTCGACAAAAAGTGGAAAACTACAAGGGGTATGAATACTTTTGGCCTGTGCATCCCAACTGTTTGGATCATTGGATTGGACACCTTGTCATCCCACATTTCTCTATTCAGTTAATGACCTTGGCCAGGAAGCTGCCGGTGATGAAGATTTCCAGGAGCATGGTGATGACCAGCTGCAGGATGAGGAGGATGATGGCAGCCGGGCATTCCTCTGTGATGCATCGGAAACCATAACCGATGGTTGTCTGGGACTCCAGAGAGAAGAGGAAGGCTGCTGTGAGGGTCTGCATCTGCATCACACAGGGCATGTGGTTGGATGGCGGATCGAACTCTGGAAAGAAAACGACAGCTCATCAAGGCTGTGGTAAAGCAGCAGACGTTTCTTTGTTTAATGCCTACATTATCTGGTGGACTCTTGTAATGCCAAACAGTGGAAACATGAGTCATCAGAAGAGGAGGAGGAGGTGTGCTTTTCTTTATTATTTTGTGAGGATAACGTATTTGTATTGCACTCGTGTGTTTTTTGGTTTTACAGGAAATAAAACCAGAAGCTTCACTTCTTTGTAACTGTCAAAACGTCTTTATGTGCATGTATGAAGGGCTGCAAAGTAGAGCACTCTTCACACTGCAAAAACACAAAATCTTACCAAGTAATTCTGATCTGGCTTGCAGTGCAAATATCTCAGGACAATTGAAATAAGACAAGCTGTCTTAACAGTAACTTTTTAGCTACTTATAGAGGCTTATTTTAAGTAAATAAATCCTTAATACTGATGAAGAAGTACTAGTTCTATTGGCAGATAAATTAACTTATAACCTGAGAAAGATGTCTTACTATAAATGAAATAATCTGCCAAGGGAACATGCACTTTTTCATCAATATTAAATAATTATTTACTGAAAACAAGCCTCCATATCTTGCTAAAAAGTTACTCTTTAGTAAGGTTCAAATGTACTAAGTTATTTGCATTAGAAACTGGACCAAAAACACTTTGTAAGATTTTCTGTTTTTGCAGTGCACCCATGTTTTCATGTCTAATGATTTTATCATGTTAACAGTTTATCTATTTTCCGGCTTTAGATAAAAAAGTGCATCATGTTGATTCTGTTGCACAAACAGAAGGTGAAAAAAGCAGAAACGGATCAGACTATCAGTTCACACCATTCAAACTCTACAGATCTTCGTCTTTGCTTCACAGCGTAGCAACATCCGCTCTTACTTAACACAGTTTTTTACTATCTCACTTTTTATTTGAATTTTCCCACCTCTATAGTCCTGCAACAATGCTCTCAGTTTTGCTCACCTTATTTTGTCACTCATTTTGCTGAGCTGCAAAGAGACTGTTGCAAAACAAGTGAGGTTTAAACAGGAAAAAATAACTCTGACACTGAAACCATCAAGGACGGTTTTAGTGTCAAATTTTAGTGTATTTGTGTCAAAAGGCCTTTGAGTCAAAGCTGTATGGTAGGTTACAACTTCAGCACCTGATTCTCCATTAGTCATGATTTAAGGGAGGTTTTAAGAGATCTGAATCAGGGTGGTGAGTTATTGTTTCTCTGAAGTACAATCACCTTTTCCCATAAAAATAAAAAAATGAAATCATTGGTGCATAAATTTCATGGGAATTTTCTGCAAGCTATAACCATGTTCCTGTTTAGTGAACTATTATATTAAAATGACTTTGGGGCAGTGAGGGGATTTTAGATCATAGGTCAAAAGTGTTTAGATCATAGGTCAAAATTACTTTATAGTTCACTGAAAAAGATAGGTTCAAATATTTGAACCTAAGATTCAGTTCCCCTCTCTCTGATGACAACCGCTTCAGACGAGGCAGTTTTATTCTTTCTCTTCACCACACCCTTCCTCTCTCGTATTTATTCATAGATATGTGCAGCTCTGGTCTTAACTCAGCAAAACCTCGCCTTCTTACATTCTTAAAGGTGGCCTATTATGCTTCCTTGAACAGGTTAGGATAGATCTATGTGCTATCTAAACATGTCCATTACATTTTTTGCACAAAATCACTCATATAATGAGATTTTATTCTTTTCAGTTCTACCTGCTTCAATACTTAGCTAACTAACTGGTTTAATACAAACCAAAAGTAGTGTGAATGTAAAATCTAAAGCAAAGATTATCATCTATTTTATGTTTTAGGCCTGTTTTAGCTGCTAAGAGTACAAAGCAACTTCAAATGTTGGGGGCGGCGTACCCTAAAAATTTTGCATGAAAACCTTCTACCCCAAGGCAAAACAGTGAAAATGTGTCACATATGGGGTTCCCAGCTCAACTAAGAACATATCAGCAAAACCACAAAGCAAATTGAGGTCATGAAGTGGCTAAGGCAATCTGAACTTCAGACCCAATCAGTGAAGGGAGGCAACAATGACAGCTAAAGGGGGAGTGGGCCAAGACTCCAACTGAGAGGTACTCCAAGTCTGAAGACTGATTACAGGGAAGATCTTCCAGCTCTGACTGCCAAAAAGCTTGTTGTAGCTGTGAGACTAAATACCTGTTCCACTCAGCAGCATGCAAATAAACATTTAATTTTACATTTGTGTGTTAAATCTGAATTTTCTTGGCTGATATTCTTTTATTTTAATTAGATAAATAAACACCTCACCTTAAATCTGTTAGGAGTAAAATAAGATTCTACATTCCCCAGATGTAAAAACGTCCTACGGCCCTGCATACTTTTGTGAGAACTGGAACTATAATATATGTTTTATGATTAACAATAACTAAGGAATGTCTTCATCATAAAATGTATAATCTTACATATATAAACATCTATATATAAATACATATATGTAAACCTTTTCAGTTAGCTTACTTTTTCACTAATTGAAAAAAAGTACTTTTTAACTTTGATATGCATATAGATAGAAAGATAGATATAGTCTTTGTCTCTTTAAGATGCTTGCATTTGTCTGTTCAGAAGCTTCAGGTCTTGTTTTGATAAAAAAAAAAAAATTTCTTCAGTTGCATTTTCTAGTTGACTCATTATGAAACTCGTAATGACACCCTAACTGAGCTGAAAGTTTCTAGAGTACTGAATCAAAGTTTAACTGAAGAATTTGACTTTATTCACAACTTAAACTGTGCTTGTTCATAAAAAAAAGGCAGGAAATCTTCACAGAAATGTCTGAAATGTAGCCTGATACTGCGGGATAAACCCTGATGTTACTTCTTAGCAAAATCCTGCCCTCAGATGGAATAGATATGGAAACTCTGTGGTGCATGGGTGATCTGAGGGGGGTGTTAAACTGTAAAGGTACTTTTTTTTTTATAAAACCTCTGCTCTCTCACCCAGCAGGTCTCCATGCACCAAAGCCACGAGGTACCACACAACCCCAAACAGAAACCAGGTCCCCGCAAACGTTGCTGTAAACAGGAAGAACTTGTAGCGCCAAGGCATTTCAAGAAAAGTTGTCCAGAGGTCACGCATATAGAGAGCATTCCTCCCACTGACGTGCTCGATGCGCATGTTGCTTCGGCCATCTTTGGACAGGATGCGTCTCCTCTTCCGCACAGTCCCGCCTCCAACAGAAGCGCCGCCGCCCAGCAATGGCTTCAGAACATCGGTTTGGGTCTGAGAGTGGCAAACCTTTTGAGGGGAAGAGCTGCGAGAGCAGGGTGGGGTAGCAGAAGTCATCTGTGAAAAACAAACAGGGAAAAATGAAGTTGAAGTCTAACTTCCCTAGATTGATTCACGATCTATTTCATCTCTATAACAAACTTTAATGACACCAGCAGAACTATGACACATGAGTAGACACAAAAGTACTGGTTTACTGTTAAAGTTCAGTGGAAACCACAAACGTTTAACTGCACATCACTTCCCAGCAGAGAAATTCTTCCTCAAAATTAAATATATCTGTTACATACATAGAAATATCTAAACTTACCAGAACACATTATTTAAATTACATTTTGTGTTGTTGCTTTGATTTTATTTTGTTTTAAAGTCTGGGAAAACCACATTTATATTCAAGCAAAAAGTTAGATTTGGAAATTTTTGAGGTGTAAAGCTGTCATGGGAAAAAACAGTTTTTCTTCTGAATTTGATATCTGTAGCCACGATCAAATGATACCATCACAGGAAGAAGATCTCGTTCTGCAAACATTGTAAAATTTTAGCATGTACTCATTCTCTGCAAATGCAAATGTAATAGGATGAACTCTCTACAAGTTTGAAAAGTAAATTCATCCTCAGTGTTAATATATAAGATTAATGACAGTGAGACATTTTCTCAATAGGCAAATTGTGTGCTTCTGTTGACGACCACAAACATATTAGCAAACCCAAACCACACAGTCGAGATAAACAAGCAGAAAAACAGATGTATAATGTCGAGACTAAATTCTACAATGTCTGCAGAAGAGGAGACCTGGAGTTTGCATTTTTAAGAGTTTTATTTCTACTAGCATGTTAAAACTATGAAAATCCATTACTTTTACATAAAGTTTTCCATAAACCCTCTGAATACGCTCTTCAGAGGAAATGAAAAAAGTGAAAAGTAAAATTAAACAGAAAACCATGCATGGGGACACAGCTACAATGCTTAACAGGAAACATTTTAATCATAGCTGCAGAATATTTCACCTAGTTTTGCATGAAAATCAGTGAACAGTTCAAAAGCCTTTCTCTTGCATGGGTGTGGCTGTTGCATGGCGTGTGCTTTGCAGATCATTTCTTCATCAGACTCAAGTGTTTTGCTTTATACTTTGCCACCTTCTGCTTCACTAGTGGAAGTTCAAAGAAAGCCAAGAAAGTATCTTATCGACTACATGAGACCTTCACAAGTTAAAGTAATTTTGAAGATATAAATGGACAACTATAAAACTGTCAAAATGTTTAAATATTGGCTGCAGTCATTTATCTACTGACGCTGACATCATGTATCACTGTCTTTATTAATGTAAGTCTCCCGGTTTGTCCTATAGATAACTGATGGATGTACTAACTGCTCAATAGTTTGATTTGCAATTTGTGACTTTTATTTAATAAAGCAGTGCATGATAGAAGAATCTACAGATGGGAAGGTGGAGATAATATTTATATTCTGAATGTCGCTCAGTGAATGATTGGTAGATGTAGTAAAAGCTGAATGTGCTAAGGAGGATAAAGATTTACAGCTGCAGAGAGGTTTAAAACAAAAGAAAGTAACATCAGATATCTGGAGCTCAAAAAACTGCTTCATTTGTAGAAGTCTTGTTTTTTATCTTTCACTGTCATCAAAGACCTAGATTGTTATAACTAGGCCTTCTTATCATTGGTGACTCATTTCCGTTTAGTTTGGTGCCATGAACACCCTTTCTGAGGTTTTCTGTGAACTTTTGATGCTACAGTGCACAGCTAGCTGGCGGAAATATGGAAGGCCAGAAGAGTCGAGATAAATAGATGAATGAGGGACGAATGAGACAGGTGCAGCAACAGTTAGTTGCTGTTTTATTCCTGTCTTTTTAAAATAATTTTATTGTTTTATTTAATTGTACTACTAATTAACTTTTCACCAACATATTTCCTCCTGAGTTGACAAAACAGCTTGATAATCTAGCAGAAACATGTTTGTAACTTTGTAAATATAACGTTTTTCATTTATTGCATAACATAAGCCTACTTATATGAGCTGTCTGCAGTCATTAACATAAACACACCCTATATATGCTACCTTAGAATAAATTAAATATACCAAGTATTATAAAAGCAGTTTGATTTTTATGCAGTTTCTATCTCTGTGTGATTCAGTATCAACAAGGTCATAACTTAATTTGGATATGGAACTCACATTTTGCTATTTCATCACAAGTAAAAACAGTGTTTCTTCTGCTATCCTCATCCTCCATCTGTCTTCCTTTCTCTTGCACATTTTCTTAGTAAAACCACACTTTCCCTCTTAAATTGAGCTTCATGTCACAGACAGTAAATCTCTAGTTTTTAGAGCAACACATGTGTAGGACGGAAATGTTGGGGGTGAATTAGCCCACCAGGGAATGATGCTGTAATGTCATGTTCCATATTTAAGGGTAAATTGACCATGAATGACACTGCAGTGCTCTGAGTGCCACCAAGTGGTCACTTTATTGCTGAATTACACAGAAAATATAATGCCATCAGTTTCATTTTCAGTTTTAAGCATCCAGCATCCTGAGGTGAGCAAGTCGCTATTAGCGCAGCCATTGCTGTAATATATAAATAGCTGTAAAAAGCAAATAACATTTATTATGAATTGATGCTGTATGAAGTTAGTAGTTGTGTAAATTCTGCAGCAGTGGTTTAAATGTGCTTTTATGTAAAACGTAAGAGCTGCTGCTCTCATGCTGCCACTAGAGTAAATTAAACCAGGCGAAGAAGCAACATGGTGTGCTATTCTTGAAAAACTTAAACATTAAGAGACATTAAGTAAGAAAAATATAATTAAAATGATCAAAAGTGTTGAGAGCATTTCCAAAACACAGCATGAAACACTTGCCAGGGTAAAACCTTTGGTTCTATGATTACAATTTGCTTAGCTTGTCATCAGTCTCATCATATTTTTTTTTCTATTTAGAGTTCACGGTGTGTTTGCTGGAAACATCTGTTTATATTACTTTACAGTAGAACTTAGTTCATGCATCAAAGATTTAAATTCAATCAGGATGAACTTGGATTTTAGTCAAGTAGTTGCATCAACTGTTTAAAGAAAACTATTAATAAACTGCAATTAATTAAGATTTTTGCTTGTTCTAATTATTAATCACAATTAGTTTACTGTGAATATTTGAGCAGTATCTTATTTAACATATGCATCTTGCAGTCGTTTAAAAGCAAATCCACCCAAGTCACAGGAGTGTCTTATGCTGCCAGTGGTGTTCACTCCTGTAAAGTCAAGACTGTAATCCACTCCTTTCACCCACAGGCTGTTACTGTTTTCTCCACACATTTCAGCGGCATTCAACAGTCCCCAGAGGCCAAAGAAGAGGACACCCACAGGGGAGTAAGATAATGAGAAGGAAAGAAAAGTGAAAGGAGCAGAATAAGATGCATTAGCCCAACAAAGCGCCCACACAGAGACTCATTTGTGACTCCGAGGGGAGAAGAGACAACTGAACGCATCAGTTAAGGTGCTAATCTTTGGCAAAACTAGGACTTTTACCTAGATAAGGTTTGTTTTTAAGAAGCTTTCTATTTACTCTAGGTGGAGACATTTAGTTGGACAAAGAGTTGATTCCTAAGTAGAAACTCGAGATAGCAGCACTGAGAGTGAGAAGTCTTAAACTTCTTCTGCACTTTTAGGCTACAATGTCTCTGAAATTTTCTCATGCAAACAATGTTTAGTTTTTGTTTGGTCACAGCACTTTTGGTCAAATTTAACAATTATATCTCTGAGCACTGTTTCAGTGTAAAATGTTTTTTATGTGAGTGGGAGGTTTCTGTCGGGTCTTTTTGTGGGTTATGGAAACAGTACAACGTTCAAAACCCTGGATTTTGAAAAGAACATTTCCGTTGTGGTGAGACCTATTTAAAGGCGAGGAAAGGTGTTTTCCCAAAACTGATGGCAGTTTTTAATCTTGTGATAAGCAATGCATTAAAAATGACACAGATAAGAAAATGAATAATTAGAGGTAAAGTATTGAAAATAGAAATTAAACTCTTTGGAAACATGTTAGACTAGAGAGCCCTTGAAATTGATTTATTTAAAATGTATTTCTGTTTTATTAATTTTACATATTTTTATGCATAGCTACACTGCTGTTAAAAAATAATATTTGACATATCTTGATTACATGAATTACCTTGACACTGTGATTACTTACTTGTATAAATAGCAAACCTGCTAATATTCTCAAAACTCTCCCTCAAAATCAACATTAAGGAGAAGTTAGCAGCAGCTGGCACTGCTGCACTTTGCTCATATAAAAATAGACGTGACCTCTGCAAACCAAACCCATTGTTTTGTTTAATTTTATAGTTTTACGATGCTCAGTCTAGAATATTTAAATGATTAATCCCAGATTTTTGCTTCCCTGGGTTACAAATATGGCATGACACAGATTATCTGTATTAACATGAGAATGGTGTCAAAACAGGTTTCCTGCTCACATAGACTGATTTGGCTACTGAAAAATATCTATGCTGCTAAATTTTCTAACCTTCTATAAAACTCAATTGTTCCGTCTGCAGTTTGATTCCCAATTCTGAGATTTTTTCTGCATGTCTGTCTTCCACCTTATTTCTTTCATTCCTGTCTGATCTACTGTGAAAACCTTTTTTTAAAAAAATTTCTGTCCTATCACAACAAACATAAACCTGTAGAGTCTGATGAGACAAAGACTGAGCTTTTCAACTTCTACACACTCAGGGCGGATCTGGCATTGAACAAACAATGAATATGTTAATGAGCATTTTATCTCTACTATTAAGTATGGTGGAGGATCTGTGATGCTGTGGGTTTGACCCAAAATATATGGCTGAATCCACAGAGAAATGGTTTACTGGACAAAATCTACCTTATTCTGGGGTCATCTCAGTCTCTGGACCAAAAACTTATAGAAAACTTGGTTTAAGTGAAGAACCCACAAGAGAATAAAACTCTAAATGATTCAGAGAGACTATGCAAAAACCAAGTTAAAGCAGATCTCTTAGATGGAGATAGAAACAAAATTGTTTGGATTAGTGCTAATCTAAAATGTGGTGTTTTTAGGTTAGCTTATGCTAGTATATAGGGGTTTAAAAAAAGCTATATGTAAATTAAAACACTAAATATAAAAATAGACACCCCAACATTAATTTTCTTTTTCTATTCTTAATTTCTCATTGTAATAAGTTATAATTTAATGTGATTCCGCTTACAACCGCTAGGGGGCGCGTGTTCACCGTTAGCATAGAGAAAGTTGGGCACAGAGAAGAAGAATAAACCTTCCTGTTAGATGCTAATGGAAACTCAACGTCTGTGTCTCATCTTTTCTATATCACAGGTCAGTAAATTGTAATTTGATGCTGGTTACCTTTAGGAGTTGAAGAAGTTATTGAATGGAGACTCAACTAATGACTCACTTCATGCAATTTGTGATTATTGTGTAGAAAACGGCTCATATTTCTGGAAGCTAGTTAAGGCTAATACTAGCAGACTTTGTACATGTATATTGAGCTAACTGAGTAGCGCTAGCTTCACTTTTAACTTATTGTATTTTACACATTTTAAAACGGTTCTCACATAAATTACATTATTTTGGTCTCCTTAATTGGACATTGCATATTTATTGCAAAAACCTGAAAAACCATATTGTTATGACTTTCAGTAAGTAGGTAATGGCTGCCTATGTGTGAAGTTTAGTAAAGTGACGCATGATTAAAGAAACATTACACCTTTTTCATTTCTGTAGTCAGTTTTTTCTGTAAGAGATAAAATACTGTTAAACTGTTAAAACAATGGATACAGTTAAAAGCTAAAAAAGTATATTTTATTTGTACATAATAAAAGTTGTAAAAGCTATTAAAATAATTAGAAGCAAATTCATATCTTTATTTTGTTAGTTAAAAACACAAAAGGTCTGAGAAAAAAGGACACAGATTTTGAGTTAAAAGCACTACCTAAAAAATGTATATGTTTAGAGAATTAAAAACCATCTGTGAATAGATTTTGTCATTTGATAAAATTCATGATGTTAAATGGAGCATGTTAAAATAATTCTTGTTCGGTTTAAAGGAATATTACAGCCATTTGTGATGCACTGAATCAAAGTGCTACTTATTGCAGCTACTCAGTGATACCTGGAGCATTTAATATTAATCATTTGATAAGCTTTGTATGTAGAGTATGTTCATTAAGAAGAATAAACCTTCCTGTTGAATGTTAAAGGAAGCTTAATGTGTGCATCTCATTTTTTCTGTATCACAGCATCACACATTGAGAGAATAAAATAACTACATTACCCTCAGCCCATCAAGGTTCTGTTGGGAAAGTTAATAAAATGCACTTCCGATCATTTAAGATTGACTCTTATTCTGCATATCTGCTTATGAAAATATTAAATAGGATGAAATTATTGGCCATGAGTAAGGTGGCTTGTAATTTTCCTCAGCAAGTGTTTGTGCTTGTGTGTTCATACTCCAATGTAAAGTAATTGCCCAGAAAAGAGCGAGTACGTCCACACACTTAATGAAATTGTGCATTTGGAATCCCGAGCGTGGCTTACATAACCAGTCACTTTTAATTACATTGCTTTGCTGTGATTATGCAAGAGTGAGCTTCGTAATTACAATGACACCATTGAAAGTGTCTCACTCTGTCAACTCTGACTCACCCTCACCCAGTTTTCGCTTGTCGCCTGAACTCAGCACGGCGCTCACGTGTTCGTGGAGGAAAAACAAAATCCACCTGGGCCGTGTATCAGATAACTGATGGAGCTAATGGAAGCAAATGGGATCAACCTTCCCCCGCTGCCTGTATCCGGTTTCCATGGCAACGCTAATGTACACCCCTGCTTCAAATGAAGAAGAAAAAAAAACTGAATTAAAACTTTCGTCTTTGGGCCAGACAATGGAGTGCTGGATGTTTTCCTGATCTCCCTCCCCTCTTCTTTTCTTTTCTTTTATCTTTCTCTCTCCTTTTCCTCTCCCTCTCTCTCGCTGCCTCTCTCCTCTGTGTACACAGGAATGCTTTGTTGGGAACTGAGATAAAAGAGACAAAAGATGCCATTCACAGAAACGACTGTGTCCATCTGCGTGTGTGTGGACGTGTGTGAGAGGGAAAGCAGTTGCACGCATTAGTCCTTTTTTCTTTTGCATATCTTATGTTACTGTATGAATGTCTTTTCTTGCAAAAATATTTTTGTTTTAGTCAGATTGAAAGTGTTTTATCCTTGATTTTGAGGTGGAAAAACACCAGACTTTGTTTTGGGATGGTGTAGGATGTGGTTGAAGGTTAATGTGAGGAATTTTTAAAGATGTGTGCATGAAAGATAGAGTGAGAGAACATTATAAAGGAAAAGAAAGAGTAAAAAGATCTGTGACAAAAGCCCTCATTAATATTCTGAGCTGAGAAGTAATCCTCCTCCGCCTCTCTTTTTCTCCCCCCTTCTCGCTTTTGGATGCACTCACACACCCTGGCATGTTTTCTTTCATTTCCACAACAGCTTGTTTTCCTCTCACCTTTACTTTCCTTGACTCACGTGAACTCTGCATTACAAGAGCGTCATAATTTATCAAATTCTCTCCGATTTAAAACTTTTTAAAATAAATATTAAGCACTTAGATGTACTTCCTCCCACTTCCTGTGAATCACATGCAAAAACAGCTTGTTTTGCGAGAAACATAAGCAGTGAGAACGCCAGTAAACATGCTTATAATGTAGCTACAGATATTAAATTCACACCGGATGGAGGTTACAACCAAAGTAATGTACACACACTCAGAGATCAAAACAAATCAGCTGCTAAACAAGACAGACATTAAGTACTGAGTAAACATGCTCCTTATCTGTGCAAATTGATATCAACTCGTTTAGACCTATAATAAGGTTACTCATCACCAAGGCAACACACCATTAGCATTTTATGCTCAGTAACAGCAAACAACCCATCTAAAGTCTTTGCTACATTATTGTTGCAAAACATACTGATGACTTTGGCAATAGATACTTAATCTTCTAATTATTACTGTGAACATAAGTTGGAGCTTTAATCAGGAAATAAACAACATAATTTCATTATAAATCAGCCACCACCAGGTGATAATCAAAGATCTTTAGGAAAGGACTAACAAAAATACAAGAAGAGCAAAGAACCACCTGCAGAGAGATTCAGAAAAACGTGGAATTACATGGATGTAATGAATGCGTAAGACTCCACTTCTGAAGAAAAGGAAATTTGAAAATAATTTAAAGTTTGCTTCAGAATATTTTGACAAGCCTATGAAATGCTGGTAGAAAACATAACAAATGGACTGTTTGGATTCCACTGACAGGACCGATTGGATCAGAAATGCTCCTGCATGTCATCCAAAAACCTGGATCCCAGCAGTGAAGTCTGAAGATGGGAAAATCATGATGCAGAGCAGCTTTGTTGCTGTTATAATGTAGAATGGTTGAATGTAGAAATGTACCAGAAGAAGATGATTTTTTGTTTCATTAAGACAATGACCCCAAAAAGACAACCAATGAAACTCTCTACTGAGATTAGAGAATGAAAACAAAGCTGCTATAATGAGCCAGTCGGTTAAATTCAGTTGAAAATTTATAAAAAAGTACTAAAGACCAGATTCTGTAGCAGATATTTGCTGAATCTTTAAACATTTTGTGTGGAAAAATGGTTAAAAATCACACCAGAACTACTCTATTAATTAGTTTTGTCTTCAACAAAAGTTTCTCTATGAAGTAATTTCAGCCAGTGCAAAACGTGATTGAGTTTAGCTGATTCCACTACGTTTCTCAATTTTTAAAGAAAGTTTTGCTTTTGGTGTAGATTTATCTTTGAAATATATATTTATTTTAAATCTATGTTGGTGTATAATGGGTTCTGATGTGTTTTATGTGAAAGTTTCTTCCCACAGTTTCTTATTCCAAGCTGCCGACTCTCTGAACCCAAATACAGTGGAGGAACATTTTCAACTTGGCTCAGTTCACTGCTTAGTGCTGAAACCAAAGCATGAGCTTTGGACAATTCAGCCATTGTAAAGAAAACAGTGTCTATTTTCTGTTTTACTCTTTATAATGCCACTTATTGTCCTGCTTTTGCATCAAATTCTTGCAAAAATATCATGAATTCTAAAAAATGTGGCAATATCACCACTTTTTATAGAATGTCAAATAAATTCAGATTCAACTTCATAATGTTTTAAATGTACACAAAGAATGTATTTAAAAATATGTGTACAGAGTATAGTAACCATATTAAATTTCTCTAATAGAATCAAATAAAAAAATGAAGGCAAATGAGCAAGTAGGATTTTGAGGGAATATTATCACCTGCAAAAAATGAGAATCACATCAGTTTGATTTCTCCACCCACTCTTGATTTATTCCTTCAGTTTTATTGAGCTATGCTGATAAATGAATTTTCTTACCTTCTCAGAGCAGACTGTAAGCTAATTGTCACGTGCAGAGAGGATTTTGGAGCCCAGAGCCTCAGCCTTTTGCTCTACATGTCTTCTCTGTTGTCATACGCATGCTCACAGGACACCCTGTAATTCTGCAGCCTGCGTCCCACGATACTGTACACCACTTGAGCAGAATTATGGGGCCTCTCATTGGCTCGTTTGGGCTCCCGTTTCGGACCCGAAGCCCGCCGTCTCACTGCCCGTAATTTCCTCCCAAAGTGGCAGGACTTGGCTTTTATAAAAGGCCTCCCTCTCTCAGTTCCCTCTTTCCCTTCGAGTCCCTCTCTCACTCACCCTGAATTCCTGTTGTGTACGGATTATGTCCTGTGTAATTGCTGCAATAACTGATCATCGTTCCCTGGTGGGCCAGTTCACCCCCAAGATATCAAATGTACTGCACTGCCCATTCATACTGTACATCATTGTCAGGGAAGAATGGGCTTGAATCTGCATCTGTGGACTTCATTTGCATTTTATGGTAATGCATATGATTATATTTTACTTTAAAAGTGTTAGTGTTTGCTTAAAACTTCCTGCACACATGCAAAGAAGCACATGTTTTGGATGTTCCATGTGCGCAGGCCAACACACGGCTCCCCAACAAAAAAACCCTGCACACACACATACACACACACTTCCGCTCATGCACAAAGATGGAACCACAAAACCCCTTTTCGGCAACCCACAGAGCCCCCTATTCACACTTTCTGTGGCCGGCGTTTGCTGTGTCCAAGAGCATCTGTACCGAGCGTCCTGTGAGGCTCCAGCACATAAAGGAGGGACGGCCGTGAGGTGAATACAAGTCCTCCTCCTGCACCAGGACAGGGTGACAAAGCACTATTTCAACGAAAAGAGGGGAGCAGATGAAGACCACCTGCCAAATGAAGGGCTTCTGTGACACTGCATGGTTCAAAGTGCAGTATAAGCATGGTTTAGCTCCACATCCTGTATCATTGGACCACTCTTTACCAACAGCACTCTGGGGTGGTTTTACCGAAAAAGTGCAGGAAGTGGAAAGTGTTTCAGTTCTCATGGTAAACAATTTATAGAAAACTTTTCATTTCTATACTGCTCAGACACGCAATGAGGGATTCAAGTGATAGACCAACAAAGAGTAATTTATAACTGTGGATTGGAAAAAAGGTGATAAATGTATTTCAAATTTTTTTATGAATAAAATCTGAACATAATAATTTGCACAAATGCATTTCTGTCGAAACCCTGTGGAGTCAATACTTTGCAGACGCTTTTTGTTACAATTAGATTTCAAGTAAAATGGAGCATAATTTCTAAAGTCTTGCAGCAGATTCCCAGATGAATTTAGGCATGGGCTTTGACTGGGCCACTGCAGCACCTTGATTTAAACCATTTCATTGTTGATTTGGTTTAGATTTATTGCCTTGATGGAAGCTGAACCATCAAGATTTCCTCCAGAGTTACCCTGTGTTTCACTGCATTCATCTGCAGCATGATGCTGCCACCGCCATGCTTTGCTGTGGTGATGATGTGTTTACACTGATTTGTTACTTGTGTTTTTCAGGTTGACCAGGAAGTGTTATTTCACTGAACTCTTTCTTCCACATATTTGCTCTTTTCCTACTTTACTTGCAGGCTTCTTTGGCTGTTATTTTGAAATAACTTCCTTCTTGCCACTCTTCAATTAAAATAAGATTTGGGTAGAGAATGTCTAATTGTTTTCCTGTTAACAGACTTTCCAACCTGACTGGGGGATTTCTGCAGCTTGTTGAGATTTACCATAAGCCAGGGTTTCTTCCTCGTGGTCTTCAGGCCCACTATCCTGCATGTTTTAGGTGTTTTCCTGTCTCACACCTAAATGAGTGAGTAATTAATATTCTTCTGAAGTACTTGATGTCATGCTGAGGAAGCAATACAATCATTTTAATCAGTTGTGTTGGAGCAGTGACACATCTACAACATGAATGATTCAGAGTTAATAAACACTGTTATAAGCATGTTGTTTCTTGTCTGATAAAGATTTATAGTTGTCCCGTACTCTTCCTATTTTCAGATTATGGATTAAACAAAGCATTCTGTAAGGGTTACAGAGCTTGTTGTATTGCTTTATTATCGACACGTTTTACTGCCAGAGCTTGGAAATAAATTCAGGAGCAGTTTCTTAGATGCAAAACTTGTTAAAACAAGAAAACATTCTTATTTTAATAAGATTTAAATCTCATTAAAACCAAAATATCTTCTCATTTAAATAAGAAAGTTGTATCAGTAAAGCAGCAACACCTCTGAGAAGACAGTCAGAGAAAACTATCAGATCGTATTTTTATATCTTAGTGTAACGAGCGACTTTCTCGTTATAATGTTATGACAAGATTTTTATCTTGTTAAAACATGAAAGTTTCTCCTTTCAACAAGATGCTGCTCCTGAATTAAACATTTTCATACTTTATAACCTTTATGTTTCTCCACAACTTTCTCCTTGACTTGTCTGCTGTGTTTGTTGGTCTTCATGATGCTGTTTGTTCTCTAAGTTTCTCTAATAAACCTCTAAAGCCTTCGCAGGTCAGCTGGATTCATACTGACATTAAATTACACACAGGTAGACTCTGTTCACCTGCTGGGCACAATTACTTTAGATTCAGGAGTATCTCTACACACATTCACAGTAAGTGTAGAGAAGTACTATGGGTATAAATGCTTTTACGTGAAACTGTGCATGGGGGCCTCACTAAAATCAAGCACAAGGTAAAACTGCGTCATATTTCCTCTGTCGGTTGAACCTTCATTACAGGAAGTTACTCAAAGTGGTTCTTTCTGAGAAACCCTCCCACCATCACTCATAAAGGCCACCTGTCATTAACTGTGAACTTGAGTCAAGTTTCTGTGAGTAAAATATGAAATATATTCAGAGCAACGGCTTCCTTTAGAGCTAATGTATTTTCGACTATAAATTCATAAGAAAATCACACAATCTAAAGGTTTTGTAGATGATTCAAGCAGATCTGATGTTTCTAAATCTCTACACTGTTACAGCATCTGCTGATAATATGAAGTACAGCTGTTTTGATATGAAACTGTCACTAAAATGTTGCATTTTGTGGTTAATGTGGCGCCACCTGGACTTTTGAAGGAAAACTACGTGCTATTGAGCAACAAGCACCTTGCTTTGATAAAACTATGAGCAGAAAAACGTAAGGTGAGAACTTCTCCGTGACTCTCCGCTGCGGTCGCAGAGCTCGGTACACCCAAGAAACGTATGCATGTACGCAGCTAAACCAGCCAGTTTCAGTTTTCTTTCTCTTGTGGTTCATGTCCCCTGAATTCACAATGACTCATAAAACACACAACTTCATCTGGATTTTTACTCCCCTTGTCGGATTCAGTGCATCAAAATTTTTCAGTGATGTTATTTGCTGGAAAAGTCCTCAAAGTAAGAGAATACATGAATAAATTCAGTTTTTTTATCACACACACAAAAAAGTGGGTAACACTTTATTTGAAGGGGGTTGAATAAGACTCATGACACTTTTAATACAAAGTTGACATTATTCAAAATGTCTTTGTTATGACAACTTGACATTAACCAATAAATCATTACTGATATAAATTTGTTATAAAATAATTATTGATTTCACTTTAAAAATTAGGTAACTTTATGTTATTAAAGGTAAAGTTTAAACAGTAATGATTTCTTGGTTAATGTCAAGTTGTCATAACAAAGACATTTTGAATAATGTCAACTTTGTATTAAAAATGTCATAATTTACCGAATGACGCTTTATGACAACAGTCATAAATATTCATGAAGGCTTATTCATGTTTATGACAGGTGTTATGTCATGTTTATGAAAGTGTCATGACAGTCTTATTCACCCCCTTCAAATAAAGTGTTACCGAAAAGGGTTATTCAGCTGTCCAAAACTCTCAGCATGAAGTGTATCTCTCGTCTTGTACAGAGGCATCATGCCTGTCCTCTGTTTGTCCATCAATGCAGAGAGGATCACCATGGCTGACCTTTCCTCCATCCATGTACAAGCTAGTAGGGCAGTTAACGTCTCAGCAGACCCCACACATTCTGGACACAAACCGCTTAGACTTTTAACTTCGGGTTACAACAGAAGCAGCCCCCACAGAGACATCTTCTTCTCTGATGGGCACTTAACAGTCCCATGATCACTCAGTTTGAATAAATGCACAGAGGCACTTATTCAAACTTGTTTTCTTCTTCTGTAAAAACACTATATTTATGCAGAATATACAAAGCTGTATATTCCACCATTTTAGAAACTTATATTTACTTTTAAAATATCTGTACACTGGGGAAAAAAGTAGAACCAAAGTCAAATTTCCTGTTTTTTTTATTTGCTTTCTTGTTGTTGTTTTTAACAAACCTAACTTGTGATAAGGTCACAATGTGGGTGTTGTGTTTTTTGTTTGTTTTTCTCAGTTTAGGTGTCATTTCATTACAAATTGTGACACTTGAAAAACCCAACATGTTGCTTTTTCTGGAATATACTCACATGTGATCACGTTTTCATGTGCTTGTGAGATCAGCGTGGTTTTTACCATCAGGCCTGAAAAAGAAACGTTTACCACATCCTGTGTTCATGAAGTGAAGGGAAAATGGACTCTGTTTGAGAGTGTTTGTGTTTTCTGGGGTCAGCCAGTGCTTTTGGCTCTGAAGGCGCTGTTGGTGGAGTTACCTCTGTTTTATTCTTGCCTAAAAACTCTTTTCTCTGCCTCTCTCTGCAGTCTTTCACCCAGTCTGTTCTGTTCTCTTGCATATAAATTTTCTGTTTCGCCTGTCGTTTCGCTTCCTTCCTGTTCTGATTTAAGTCGGCCAGCTGGTAAAAGCAGAGACATCATTACGTAAAGAGTTGCGTGGACCATTTGCAAATCTAAAATAAAATTCACGTTTATTTGTTTTATTTATTGGTCTCTTAGATGAAATAAAGTAATTGAAAATGACAAATTAAAATGAAATGAGTGCAGTTTTCAGTAATGCTGGTAAACTGCAGCCCCTAAAATCTTTTAAAAGTTTTTAAAAGTATAAATACTAACTTTAAACATGATACACATTCATTGTCTTCTAAATGAATGAATTTCACAATTCCATTTTCTTGCGCTGCTCTAATTTGACCACCAGAGGGAAGCAGATATCAGTTTTTCAAGAGCAGTCCTTGAACTGAGACTCTGTCACAGTGATTCTAAATTAAAGCTCATGGTTCAGGTTTGTTTTATGTTTTTTCTTTGTGAAATAAACTTAATTAGGTTGACCTGAGAGGAGAGACTCATTTTCAGAATTGGGTTGGTATTAATTAATGGACAAAAGTTTACAAAACATTTCCTAAAATAGAGGTGCTTAGAAATTTTAGAAATTAAGCATGAATACCTATGGATAAAACTGTTTTATTTAATAAACAGTGCTAATTATTTAAATTAAAATGATCTGAATTTTTTATTTTTTGTTTTTTTGACATGTTGCTAGTTTTTAAAATTAAATACATGTTTTTACATTTTTCTCAACCTGCAGCACCTTTTAGTAAAATGTGTCTATAAAACCTTCAAAAATGCAGGCAGGTGTAATTGATTTAACATGATTTGATTGTGACTGAATTGAACTGAAATTAATTGATTTCAATTAAATAAAATTTTACTAACTGTAACTGAGTTGAATTTAACTAAGCAGACTTCAATAAGACCTGAAAAATAATCTAATTAAAGTGAATTAAATAGATTTATGGGGCCTTTGACCGAGTTTAATCACATTTATTCAGTTAAACAAATTAAATTGAACCACATACATATAAAATGCCTTTAGATCGTATTAAAAAAAATAATACAGTCTACCTGTGATTTGGCCTGATCATTTCAGCATTTTATTTTTATTTTAGTACAACAGGAGCTTGAAAGCAGATCAACAACATTTAAAACTTGCATTTATTTTTAGATGCTTAACTAATATTGAAAATTCTGTCTTGTAAAAGACTTCTAAAGAAATGTTTGCTAAATTATGACATAAATGAAAGAAAATAAATTTAACAGACAAGAGTGCCGCTGCTCAAACTATGAATATATTTATCCAGGTAGAAATGACTGTCTGGTATCCATGTGCAAAGAAGCTCAGCTGGTAGAAAGGATGAGATGAAATGAGGAGCATTTCCTTCTGTGAGGCTAAAGCACAGGATCTGGATATCCTGAGAGTAAAAGAGAAAACAAATGGCTTGAGCATCAGCACAACCTCCAGGCAATCAGTTCTTCCATCAGAGGAATCCATTGCGTGCAGAAGAAAAATACTGTCAGGAGCAAACGTTGGAGAAGATTTATGGCTTAATGTCTAGTTGGATTCCTTTTCAGTGCTGCAGCGAACTGAATGCATATATTGATTCATGCAACACAATAAGTTAAGACAAGGATGATATGTAGAAAAAACTATAAGGAAGCTCAAAATTATTACAAATTTAGATTCAGATTTTATTTTCATGTCACAAAAAATGTGTTTAATAGGAAACTAGACAAAAATCTTTCAATACTTTGTGTTGTTTATATGTTATTTTGAAAATTGATGTGTTGAAAATGATTTACAGCCTTCCTAGTAATCAATGGAAATCTCTTCGTTGTCATAACAGAAATCAATCTCTTCTTATAATTACTGAGCTGTGTTTTTTTGTTTCTATTATTTTGAATATTTATATCTTTGGTGATGATATCTAAGTCTCTGAGGTTGGAAGGCCTCATTGCCATCACCCTAATTTTTAGCTCCCTCCACAGATTTAAGTCAGAGAAAAATTTTGTAAATTTAAAAGTTTACTTTAAATGTATATCTACCAGAGGAAAGAATAATTTAGGTTATAGTATTTCCACATTTCCTCTTGTAATTGTTTAAAGTGGTTTTGATTGATTCAAGCTTTTTAGTTATTTCACTCTGTTTTAGTCCATGTAGCTCAGGGAACAGTTTGTGCTACACGAGTTTCACAAGTGGAGGACAAAACAAGAGATTTCAGCACTTAAACTTCTTCTAAAGCTGTTTTCTGTCTGCTTGTCTTTGAAGTCAAGCATTTTTCATACAGTCAATAAAAAATTAAAGAATAAATTGAGTCTTGGTGACAGTTTGTTGTGACTAAAGATGCATTAAAATGCTTTGTTGTTTGTTTTGCTTTGTCAGAAAATTTTATTTTCTGACAAAGCAATTGTCACAGACTTATTCTTTGAGTCTGTGAGCCCTTTTAATTGTCTGAACAACTAAAATAATAAAAATAATTGATCTAGAAATGGTCTGTTACTGGACTAAAAATGAAGTTAAAAAAAAAGCAGTGTAAGACTTTTACAAAAACAGAACTGTTCGTTCTGATATTTCTTGGCATTCCTGCAGGTTCTAAAGCTCACAGTCTGTACTTGTGCCCGAAAGCAACATTTGTTATGAGGAAATTTCAGATCAAACATTCAGAATGTATTTTATGCCTCTTGGCCTCCCAGGTGAGTGAAAACAAAATGTTCCTCATCTTCTATTTGCAGTACACGGCTTGCAGGTCACTGTGAGCCACACTAATCAAACAGAGCAGGGAAGTCAGTCAGTGCTGATTTTCTCACCATGATTTCAATGAAATATTCTACAATGTTATACCTTAATTGTCTGGTTTCAGTTTTTCTTGAAAGATGCAGTCATGTGATAGAAAAGTTTCAATTTCTTTGTTGTTTACATACAAAACATAAATCTGCTGCTCTGTAGCTGTCAGCAGGTGTTCCACAAGGATCTGTTCTCTGCCCACTGCTATTTCATTTTTATTGCAGCTGATTTCAACCCATATTTTTTATTGAAACATGCGTCTGTTTGCTGATGATCCAGTAACTTATACCAATGTTTGCAGTGTAATGTAAGCTCCAAATAATATAAAGTCTATACTGGATGTTTAAGTATTGTTACGTTACACCCCTGCTGCTCGAACCAAGTTGTCTAAGTTTTCTTGTTTGCTTTTAGAGTGTCAAGACATGTGTTTTTGTATTAGTGGATAAGCTGTTTTTGAAGTATATTGAAGATTTAGTTGAAAATAGCTGTAATTACAGGATCAGGTTCAGCTCTCACATGTCAGGTTCATACAGGTTTCCCATGTGAAGAAAACCTCAAAGAGACTGGAGATGAAAAATGTCCCTTTGGCCAAAGTTGTCCTGGATCCGGTTCTGCCTGAGGCCGAATTCCCAAATAATGACTTCTGATGTGATATGAGCTTCGCGATCAACTGCCAAACTTTCTTACATAACAAGAAAAGCCCGGACCTATCAACGCAGGTCCAAGCCTCACTCCAGCCAATCATCATCCAGGCTCTGGTTCAAAAGGACCTTCACTCCCAGCCTCCTCCGCTTACCAGCCCCGATCAACCCACCGCCACCCCACCTCCACCTTCAGCTCCCGGCTCTCAGGCCTCATCATCCTCTGACCGCCGCCACCAGCACAGGCCCCGGGGGGTTTACATTCCCTCGCTGCATCAGGAATGTTCATCGAGCTTATCGAAGTCCAGCTTGACGTCCCCGGCCGGGGCCTGATCGCCAAAGAACTTGTGTTTATTTTCATGTTATTTTTGTCATTAAACCCTTTTAACTGCTTCCCTCTCTCTGTCTGAGTCTCTCCAGATTGAAATCACATTCCTACTGGTAATAAATTGTACAGTATGTGTGAAAATCCTTTGGACTTGCTATTTGTTTTGGTGCTAACTTTGACAAGCAAGACAAGTCATTAAAATTGTATTTTTCTACTCTATGTATTCCAACATCAAATTAACATAATCACAAACAGAAGTTGCAATAAATACACTTAGGAATTAGTTCACTAGCATCTCCTCTTTACTCCTCAGAGCCTCCTTCTTAGATTCAAGAAGGTGTTGGAACTGTTCGTTATGGTTTTGGTCCAGTCTGTCATGAGTGTATCATTCAGGTAGAAATATAATGAATAAGACGTCCTGGAGAGTAATTAAAAAAAAAAAAAAACTTTTAAAGGTTACCTAGATTAAACTAAAGGGAGATTAAGCAAGCAGGATTTTTGCATCTTTTCACAGATTCAGTTAGGCAGATAAAGTTACAATAAAGGTTCACTACATGTTATATGTTGAATAAAAACGAGTCCAGAAAAGCTATGTGTGCACAGAAATATCCGCTTGCATCTGTTCTGGGCTCTCTGTGTAAACTTCCCTCTTTGGAGACACTTCCTCTATTTGTCTGCAGTCTGAGAGCAGCAGGTTCAGGAGAATACACAACAGCTAAACTCTGAGAATATAAATCAGCAGTTACATAACAGCCAGAGTCAAACAGAGGCTGCTCTGTGCTGCTTCGCTGGGCAAATGAAGCACGGGACCTGGGAAAGATATTCAACCTTCTGTTCAATATTTTCAGACACAGATTTTAACAAGAGTCTAAGAAAATAAATACAAATCTACACAAAAAACACACACACAAGAATAAACAAAGAAACTAAATAAAAATGAATTAACTCAAGGCAAATACAGAAAATTTAAAAGAATTTGGCAAAACCTGTTTATTTTTTCCTTATCACAGAAATCCAAATAAAATATATCAAGTATTATATTATTAAAAGTTTCTAGTTGTAAAGTGACCAAATGAGAAAAGTTCTGCTGCACCTTAGCTGCAATGTGGATGCGTGAAAAGCACTTTGCACAAACTTTTCTGTCACAGTTAGTTGGTGTGATTACTGGTGTTTTAGGGAAAACCTACTGTGATTACTATTTCTGCTGAAACATTTTCAATTTCAAAAATTAAAAGAGATAGATTGTGTTTCATTAGTATAATTGTTTTGTCTTATCCCGTACATTTTAAAGTGACTCATATTCCATGACAAATTCCTGCTTTGATGGATTCTTGGAGCTGTTCCTATTCACATTTGGGGACGTATTAAAAAAGAACATCTATGCTTGTGGTTAGTGAGTGAGTAAAATGGAATGTCTCCACCCACTTTATTATCCCTCCAGCTTTGCATTATTTCATTAACCCATTGCTGAACACAAACGGGATATTTCAACAATAAGTGTGAATAACATCATATTTTAATATTCTTTTAAATTGTTTCCCTTCACTGAAATCTGAAAAAGAGTAAAAGGAGATAAATTACTTTGGGCTAACAAAAAGAAGAAGAAAAAAAGCTACCTCAGTTAGGTGATTTATTTCCAAAGTTGCAATATTTTTTAACTTTTTAAATCATTATTTGATTTGCCTATTTTGGGATTTTGGTCGTTTTAAATCTCTTTTTTTCTAGTGAGAAGCGATTGCATCAGCACCAAGGGCAACACCGCCATGCGTTCCTGTGTTGCCTTCACTATCGTGTTCAGCATATAACTAAACGTCTATATAAGTTCTGGGCTGCATGTTTTTACAGCAGAAAATTTATTGCACCAACTTAACAAAGATCATATTATAATGTCACAACCTGTTTAATTCTGTATATACCTTTTCTTATGCGGTAATTAATATCGACAAGTAACCCTATTGTAACTTTTACAGACGTTCCTGAATGCACCACTAGTTCGGGGAAAAATGAGTTCCTGGTACAGCGCCTACACCTCAACCAATCAAATAGATTTCTGAGAGCAGATGCAGCACGAGAACCCAACCTTAAGGGTAGCGGCTTCGTCGCCATATTTTGAGTGGCATCATTTTTTAAATGTATGAAAAAAGCCATTCAAGACACTTTTGTTCCCATTTTTTAGGTCAAGATGTGTGACTGTGTGGTCATTTTGATTTATTAAGACCATCAAAACCTTCACATGTTCTTTTGTTGTTCAGATTTTAAGCTGTTTATGTGTCCTAAGAAAATAGATAAATAAAAGTAACTCTGAATGTCAGGAGTTAGGTAGCACCTTAGCCTGCTAAGTGAGCACTAAATCCTAATAAGGGCCAAGTCTTTTGTCATACTACTACTACTAGTACTACTACTATTACTGCTAATAATAATAATAATAATAATAATAATAATAATAATAATAATAATAATAATAACAACAAAAATAAGATATGGTATTATTTTGTGCTTTAGTATTTTTTGAGGTAAGGTAAGGTCAATTTGTATTTTGTTATGTATGTGTGTATATATGGCACCAGCTCCCAGTTTTAGTTTGTGAAGCAGACCGTCTACTTTTAAGGCCAGGCTTAAAACTTTCCTTTCTGATAAAGTTTACACTTATGCTGCTTAGGCTGTTGTGCTTCTATAGGACCTTTAAGCTGCAAAGTCAATGGTACAATGCAGGCAATTGTCTACGGTTGGTGTGTTCTGATCCAGAAGTAAATACGGAAAACTTTACTTTTTAAAACTAATTTGAATAATAAGCTGAATTTGACCGCAGTGTTTGATAACTAGGATCAATTGGATGTATGGTTGGATTGAATCGACTTTTACTTCTTTGCAAAGTGCCTTGTGATGTCGTGTTGTGAAATATAAACTAAAGTGAACTGGTTTCTCAGCCATGTCTGTGCTAGTCCTAAGATGAACTTGCCACTCACAATATGGCGGACAGAGTTACGTCGTCATGCCTTCTCTTTTATTATGCTGGATGTGACGTACAATGTGGGGGAGACCGGAGCGGGTGGAGGCATCTAAAAACCGGTTTCCATCAGGAAACCAAAACAACGCTGGAAGACACAACGAAACACGGAACAACCTGCTGAACTCATCATCACATTTCATCATGTCTCAGAGCACATTTAGGTGAGCGAAAAAGTTATTATTTTACCAGCCTACATGGTTCTGATTAACAGTTTCAATAAGCTAAACGAGATGTAAGCGCTCAGTGATAAACCATTAGTTAAGTTTAATCATCTCAGAAAGTGATCTAACTCTTTCCTCCTGTGCTTTTTTAAATCTGATTGTGGTTTAATACATCTGCGAAGTGACGGAAGACGTACCCTCGAAATCGGTAAATCTCGGAATTGTTCGGTTCTGAACCGCTCAACACGTGAATCGATTGCAGTTGGCCATCTTTCTACCGGTATACGTCAGCTATAACCCACCGACTCAGTACCAGCTTCTGTATTCGCTGTCTTCCCGCCCTCTGTGTGTGCCAGATCCGGCCACATGTGGCACAAAGGAGTCCGCGAATCAGTCAGAGCTGGCAGAGCCCCCCGCTGTGAGTCAATTGGGTTCCTCAGCCTCCATCAATCACCAAAGAATCTGTCGGTGACTGAGAGCACGTAGCACTCAGGATGGGGGAGGCAGAACAAAACAAGACAGATCGACCCCGAAGGGCCAGGAAACAATAACATATTTAGATCTGATTATTACTTTTTAATGTTTAATCAATCAGCTTAAAGTCACAGCTGGTGTAAAAGGCAACATGTTGCTGTTAGATGACTTTATATGTTGTTCAGGTGCAACATAAAGCAGCTCAAATGCTACAATAAATGTAGAGTAAATGTTTTAAGATCCAAAAATGGCTTTAAAACTGACTACAATATGGGGAAGTTAACATCTTTGAAAGTCCAAAGTTTTGAAACATCAAACGTTTAGGACAGGGTGTCCCAACTTTTTGTTAATTGGGCCAAAATCATCAGGAACTTGTGGCCTAACTTTTATTTATTGAGACAATAACAATAAATAAACAATAAATCAACAATAAACAAACTATGAAATATTCTAATTAGACAATGAAAATAGACAGTTTTCTTTGTAGGAAAGGAAAACTGTGTGAATCATTGTAGATCCAAAACTTCAAAAAGCTTTCACATTTTTTGTTTATTGGAAGAAGGCAACCACTTTGCTAATTCCTTTCTCAGCAAAAAAAATAAAATAAGAGAGAGACATGATTAAGGTCAGTTTCAACATTTTTGTCCTAATTTATTAAAAAATAAAATAAAACGTACGTTGGCATTTACAAATCATGTTAACTCTTATGTTTTAAAGGGCTTACTAATTTACGAGAGTAACAATGTTATTAATTTCAATCCTTTAACAGTCTTTAACACTGTTTGTTTTCTCCTTTTGTTATTGTTAAATGTTTGGTGAAAGGAATTAGACAAACAAAACAAAATAGTCCAAAAGTATTTAGCTCCTCTCATTCTTTCCCATGTCACTCTTCTGGCCATATTAACCCAAATTATACTTTTATGCCTCATTTGTTGTTGTGTTACATAAAACAAGTTGATTGTAATAGTTTTTTATTATTATTATTTTAATTATGGCAATCACAAATTAAAATCTTTGGTTAGAAGATTTATTGTTTAGTGTTCCAGTTGGGTAACAAGCAGATAAAAGGGTTTCTATTGATTTTTAAATTAGGACTTTAATGTGTGTTAAACAGTAGAAATGACTCATTTTGTAGTCGCTGTCATATTTGGGGCCCTTTTGACATTTTGTCTTTCCTGCAGAATTGATCACCTGGTAGGAAAAATCAAATTCATCACGAATAACATGAAATACTATTGAAAATAGTTGTGGCTTTAGTCACAGTGAGTCTCCCCATGAGATTTACAGTGTTATTTTGTTCTGCTGTCATTCCTACCCTTATTTTATGCAATAAAACAAGCCAGACAGGATATAACCTGTCCCTACTACTGTCTGTCTGATTATATGTTCTTGTGAATATTTCCAAAGCGCAGGGAAGGCATTCATCTGAAGCCAGTGCCTGTACAGTTTCCTCTGACTCATTTCATTTCCTTGTTTTGGCTTGCTGTGTGTGGTGTAAGTGGAGCATTATTGAGCATACAGTAGAAGGATGTGAAATCGCTCCCTCACTGTTGGGAATTGAAAAACTGTAATGTATTTGGGACATTTCAAGCATTACATGCTGATCCTGCTGAAGAATTTGCTTATTGTTACAATCTGCGTTGCTTATCTCTGTTTTGCTCCCTTTCTCAGTGTAAGCTATGAGGAGTGCAGAGCCACAGCTGACTGGCTGCTGAAACACACCCAGGTGAGACCTACCGTGGGAATCGTGTGCGGATCGGGCCTGAGCGCGCTGGCCGACATGCTCAAGGATCCGCAGGTCTTCAAGTACTGTGACATTCCCAACTTCCCCAACAGCACAGGTATGAGCAGCAAAGGGAGGAGAAAGAAACACCTGCTAACACTTGCATGCTAAAAAATAAAAACACAGCAGTTCGGTCTAACATCACGCGTGTGTGTTGCAGTGCGCGGTCACGCTGGCAAGTTGGTGTTTGGGACACTAAAAGGGAAGCCGTGTGTTTGCATGCAGGGCAGGTTCCACCTCTATGAGGGCCACCCAATCCAGAAGGTGAGTAAAAATACAAACATGGTGCTTTGGTGAAAGATCCATTAATCGACTTATGATTAATGATTTATTAGATTAAAAGTAGTTCCAATGGATTAACTATTAACGTCTTGGTAAACCTTCTTTCAGTGTTGTGGCTGCCGCTGGTCATCCTTAAGCAGAGCCAGTTTATACTGAAATAAAGATGGCGGGGCATATCAAAACAGGAGAAACAGTCCAAACAGAGTCCATTGTGGGATGCAAAATGCATTTTATGTCCTTCCGTTTTGAAATGTAAAAACTCGACAAACTCTTGAAGCTTCACAATATTCTTTTTTTATTCTTTTTTTTAAAATCCAAAATATTATGAAAACTTTTGCCCATTATGTTATGGAAAGACTGTCGACCCTTTTCATTTAAGAGAAAACTGGTTTTTAAGAAAATGGTCGCTTAGTAATAAATTGTTAGTCGATCAATAAGCTCAATTAACTAGATTGATTTATTAATCTATAATTTGCATTACTAATGCAGAGGCATGACTGCTGCAAGTCAGTTTTAGAGCTAAAACATTTGAAAAGTATCATCAACACTAGGGCTGAAACGATTAATAGGATTAATTGTGATGAATCCATTATTGAAATAACTGTCAACTAATTTGCTAGTTGATTAATCAATAACTGAAATATATAGACTTTAAAAAATGCCATTTACTGAATGAGCAACGCATACAGAGTTGTGACTAAGCAAAACTGTTAAAAATATATACATTTAGCTTTGAAGGTATAAAAAAAACCTTTGTCTGTTCTGTTCTACCCAAAAACCTCTCAAGTGTCAGTTTTAACGTCACTTGGTTAAAATTCTGTAAACAAAAAATATATATATGTTAAACCACATTTTTTGAGCTTTATATCATCTGATTAATTGTCAGAATAATTGAGAGATTATTCAATTAGTAATTTATAGTTGCAGCCCTAACCTAAAATCCTTGACATAGATGAATTTATGTGTCATTCCCATGACAACAAGACCAACGAATTTTACTAAAAATGTATCTCTTACTTTTGAGGTCATCACTACTTATCTCAGATTTTTCATTCTGTTCTGATAACATTTAATAATGACACTTTTAAGAGTGATTAATTGTCTGTTTTAATCCAACTCAGATTACACTACCCATGCGCGTGTTTAAGCTGATGGGTGTGAAGACGATGATCATGACCAACGCTGCAGGAGGCCTCAACCAGGACTACAAAGTGGGAGACTTCATGATCATCAAGGATCACATCAACATGCCCGGCTTTGCTGGAGTCAACCCGCTCTGTGGGCCCAACGACGACAGGTAGCTGCAGGCCAGAGACGAACCCAAACAGAAACTGAGGAGGATTTCTGTTCAGAGTGGCAGTGGGATTTCAATTTTTAATCAAGTTTATTGCAGGGTCTCTAATTAATTAGTCGCATTTCAGTTGAAAATCATGTAGTCAACTAAATAAGCAACATTTTCAATTCACAAACCCCTTCTGCTGCTAAATAATTAAATAGATAGACATTTGAGCTCAGCATCAAATATATTTATTGTTTTTAATTTGTTGCTTAAGTTATTCGCCATCAGATTGTACACAAGTACAAAGGTTCTGGAACTTTTGTATGTAAACAAAAAATGTGATTTATTAAATTAAAATATTTGAATATTTAAACCTACTAAATGAATTAATTGGGATTAACGGATTAAAGTCCGGGACTGGTTTATAACTATGTTAAGTTTTATTTGGCTGCATAACTAGCCCTTTGAAACTCTCAACATCCTGTTCTTTGGTTGGTTTTGGGTCAAGGAGCACTTTATAAAAAAGGAACAAAGAGTAAATTTAAGGATGTAAGTTGTGTTTTCACATGTTTGATTGAGGTTTTAAAGCTATTGTTGTATTTAATTGTGCTCTATTGGTGACAACTTTTTGGTTTGACAGCTCTAGATGCATACTTGTAACTTGGTTGCACATTATTAACTTAAATCACTTTTTATTTTGATTGGAGCGACTTGCAACATGTTTGTAACTCCCTATGACTCTCAAAATGTTTCAAGTATATAAGGACTTCATTGTCATTTGAGAAAAGGTTCAGTTACTCCAGCTTCTCCCTTCTACATGAGATTGTTTTTTGTTTATAGCCTTCCTCTTCAGTTCCTACATGACCTGCCTCTCCAGCTGAACACAATAAGCTTTTGATACTGGAGCCAAGAAAACAACAGATATCACATGACACTTATTGAGCCGCACCCCAAACCAACACTAAACAAAATTAATCCACTGTTAAAATTTGTTGTGTAAAGTGTTAGTGCCAGGTAATTATGGTGTAATAATTCAGTAACCACATAGTAATGCCCTTTTATTTAATGTATACGGTAAATATTTACTCAATTTTGGACGTCTTATTAAAAGCTGTAGCTGTAAATAAAATTACAAGAGAAAAGTCAGAATAATGTGAGAATAAAGTCATAATTTTACAACTTTAATTTTGTATTATTTCGACTTTATTCTCATGTTATAGACCTCATTTTTGAAATTCTATGACTTTATTCTTGTAATATTATGACTTTATTGTCGTATTATTATAACTTTATTCACATAATTTTATGATCTGATTATTGTGATTTTATGATGTCATTCTAATGATGTTATGACCCTATTCTTGTTATTTCAACTGTTCTTGTAATATTATGACATATTTCTCACATAAGTTTATTCTCGTAATTTTATGTTTTTATTTGTAGTAATGGAGCATCCTACTAACTATTCATCAAGGCCAGTTTTCTCATTAAATATTTTTTGCATTCTTTACTGAACAATAAGTTACATTAATCCAGAGGACTGTCTTCCTGGCGTAGGTTTTATTTTACTGGAACATCAGCAGTTATAATATTACAAGAATAAAGTCAAATGAGAAGTTACATTATTACATTGTTGCATCTTGGAAGATTCCAGCATTGAGTCACTGTTCTGTTACTTTCTACCAGCGGCTGAAGGTTTTTCCTCTCGCCTTCAGGTTTGGCGTCCGTTTCCCCTGCATGTCCGACGCCTACGACCGCGAGCTGCAGCAGCTGGCGCACGACGTGGCGGCCGAGCTCGGCTTCAGCAACTTCCTGCGGGACGGCGTGTACTCCGTCATCGGAGGGCCGTCCTTCGAAACCATCGCCGAGTGCCGCATGCTGCACTGCCTGGGGGCCGACGCTGTTGGTAAGTAACTGCATCAAACACATTCAGACTCTGAGATTTCATTTCAACAGTGTGATTAAATCCTTACTCACACAACACAGCTGCTTGTGCAAATGTGAGGACCTTTAGAGATGTTATGTTTATGTGTGTGTGCAGAAACACTCACACAAACAAGGAGGTCAAGTAAAATAGACCATTCCGGCTGCGTGAGTCAAAGAGCCAGAGGTCAGGAGAAGGTCAACAAACATCCTCAGTGTTTGTGTTCAGATTCAGTTTGTGACATGTCCAGAATTACCAAACACACACAAACACACACTCCCTGGAGCAATCCAGCCGGCCGAAAGGAAGGAAGGCGATGCCGTGCTGCACTGGGGACCAGAGGCATTCTTTAATGTCATGTTTTAAATTTAACGTGCAAGAAAATGCTTTCAAAAGAGGATTTAACAGAGCAGTTACCCAACTGCATCATGGGAATTATTCTGGACTTGATTATGTTGTAAGCTCAGATGAAGGCTACAATGCTAACAGATTAGCATTGTAGCAATTATGAAAGTTGCTGCTGCGAAACACTTATGTTTTCTTTTTTTTTATCATGAAATTATGTTTTGCCTGCCAGTAATACAGTCCTGATTAGAATCTGAAGACAGGAAGGAAGTTATTTTGGGTTTCATGCTGCTGCATCACAAACCGTTACTCACTTCAAAATGTGACAAAAAAACAGGAGAAAGAGAAAAAAAATAAGTTAAATTCATCAGCTGATCCAAAAACACCAAGATACACAAACTCACACTCATGGGCAAGTGGAGAGATTAATTAGCAATACTGACCACATGCTGAAAGACTTCAGGTCAGGATTCAAACCCATCTTTCTGCTGACTGAGCCAAAAGCTCTTCAAGAAAGCAAATAGTTGCTGCAGAAGAGGATAAATGTCTATTTTTATTTATTTATTTATTTATTTTTATTTTTTTGCAGTTTGTCCACATGGTAAAGCTAAATAAGGCGTCTGAAAGTATTTCCTCTGATAAAATGAGTCCATACAGGAAGCAGAGTTTGGACAATCAAAGGCAGGAAGAAATACGAAGCATTCCAGGAAATGAGATCATCCAGAAACAAAATGCATACAGACAAAAATACTGGAGATAAAAATAGGCATTATAATGAAAGCATGACTCTAAAAGCCTGGGCCTTCAGTGAAATATTCCTCAAACAGTATTCATAATCTCTCTCTCTCTCTCTCTCTCTCTCTCTCTCTCTCTCTCTCTCTCTCACACTCTTTCATCACGTAATTAGTTTTTTACAAATTGCTTCTGCTCCAGGCAAATAGTGTAAAATATAATTTACTGTAATTATTCTGATATAAAGTCTTTAGCAAACATTTACAGTAAGTACATGTTAAATATAGTATTAGTTACAGTAATCATAAAGTGTGCATTCTGCTAAAATAGTATGCAAAGCTTCAGTGGTGAAGCAGTTAGCAGACGTAGAAAGTTGCACACCATCATTTCTCACACAGAAATGTCTGTTTTTTACGATCAGAGGGCCGTTTAAAGTTTAAACAGTCAGATGTTGTGAGCTGAAACTTTAGTAACATTTTATTAGCCAGCTGACTGTCAGTAAGGAGAAACAGGTTGGGGCAGGGTGGCACTTTTTCTACACATTAACTTTTTTTTCTAAGGAAAGGAAATATTTGACTAACCTTCTCTCAGCAGGTTAACAGAAATAGGTGGAGGAGGGGCAATACTCTATGTTCCAAGAGCGTAGGATTATTAATGTGCTCCTTAATGCAGCACAATAATAACCCTGTCACAATAATCAATTAATCACATGATAAGTTAAAATGAGGTCAATAATTTCCATTCTGATGAAGGGCAAATTTATTAACAGAGACTTCACAATCCATTTTATTTATGGTTTCAGTTGTGTGTGATTTTTATTTCACATTTTATTTACGATTTTTGTTTTAAGTAAAGAAACATTTTAAGTCAGTTCAGCGATGTTTTCCTGTATCGGATCGTATCGGCCGATACTAAACCTCAGATATCTGAAGTGAAAGAAGTGGATCGTTGCAATGAACTAATAATTCTGAGAGAATTTATTGTCTAGCAAAACTTGGTATCATGACCAGCCTGCAAATTGAGCAGAAAGCTTTAGCGATTTTGAAAGCAAAACTTTTCCAAACCTTCCTACGCGCCGACACCAAAAGGTCTGGTACTGATAAATCAGACTCATCTCCTCGTCTTCTCCACAGGGATGAGCACCGTCCACGAGGTGATCGTCGCGCGCCACGCCGGCATGCGCTGCTTCGCCATGTCGCTGATTAGCAACCGGGCGGTGATGGACTACGACAGCCGGGAGAAAGCCAACCACGACGAGGTTCTGGAGACGGGCCAGCTGAGGGCCAAGCAGATGGAGGTTCTGGTGTCCACCATGGTGGCCCGGATCGACGACGACGAGAACGAAGACAAGAACAACTCCTAAACCCGACGACGATTTGTAAATGTTACAGTTTTAAACCACGAGAACAGTAATAGAAAAAAAACTTCTTCTGACTGTTACTTTAAAATAAGTCAAATACTGTTTGAACAAATCGACTTTGACACACTCCTCTTCATACTTGAGTTTTACAGACTGTAGTTTTTCACAGATTCCTGCTGTGCTGCTTTGCACTGTGTTCACCTGACTAATTCAGCATTTTTGTAACTTTATTTTACAATTATTTATTGTCAAAGCTGTAACATTCCCTAATATCGGTACAAAGTGGAACAACTCACTGCACGTCTGAAATGTTGACAATTGTAAAAGTGAGATGCAAAAGGAACTAAGATATTTATGAGATGTATTTATGTGGTGGTTCGGGTTGTTTAGAGACTTATTTTAAGTCTACACAGCCTACACAGCGCGACCGTCAGTGTATTTAAATGTGGTCAATGAGTATTTGTCAGTTTTACTTTATTTTTACAATCATGGCTTCAATTTTCTAATAAATTACCTGGAATCAAAGAGATTTTGTGCCTCAAATTTAAGTTTTTTAGCTCTTATGTAAGGTCGAAAATGTTGAATTGTGCATCTTTCTGCAGCAGTTGTTAGTCACTACCTACGTTAAGTTACAGATTTAGGTGGTTTCTATTTGATATCATACACTATAATATCAAATATTATAACTCAAAACTTATTTGCAGTTTTTGATTTTGTAGATTACTTTGAAACCATCAAGACCAAAAGTTATTTATGTTTCAAAATTTTAATGCTTTTGTTAGACAGGAAAATTTCTTCTTTTATCAAAAGTAAACAGAATCATACAAAAAATGTCAAAATATTATTAATATGGCAACAAATGCAACAAAAATAATGATTAACTATTTCTTTGAATTCAACAGTCATCTTTGTTTTGTACACGTTTATTGTACTCGGCTCCAATAAAATATGTTTTGTATCTGAAGCATCTGAAACGTCTCCAAAAACAGTTTAGATGTTGTCTTTTAAAACTACTTTATCCTTTTGGGAAAAGTGCCAAAAATCATTTTTATGCAATTACAATGAATCTTCAGGTTTGTTTCTATTTTCCTTATTTTCACCTCAAAAACTCAAAATCTACCAAATGTTTTTGATGCAGTTTCTAGGAAAACTAGAAACTAGCTTTGAAATAAGACCAAACTCACTTACAGGTATGTTTTCAGCAAGATAAGGAGCTTATTTTAAGTAAATAATTCTGAAATGTTTTATAAAACGTAATAGTCCCACTGCCAGATTATTTCACCCATACCTGGGAAATATGTTTTGTCATTGGTGCCATAATCTGCCAGTGGAACTTGTACTTTTTAAATCAATAATAAGGAATTATTTACTTAAAGTAAACGTCTATATCTTACTGACAACTTACATGGAAGTTAGTTTTGTCTTTTTCAAGTGTACTAAGATGTTTTTACTAGAAACTAAACCAGAACTATTTGCGGTGTATAAACTCCAGCTTGATCTCGTGGGCACTTCACTCTAATTCTGTTTCGATTATCTTTCTTAGTTTATATCCCGTTGCTTCTTATTCAAGATGGGGGAAAAAAGTTTCCATGACGCTCCGTTTTCTATTATGGCCATACAAGGTCCTGGGAATTTCATGAGCTGAAAGGAGGAGCTCCAGGTGTCCGAACAAAATGTACTAATTTAGTGAAGTTCAAGGCTGCAGCTGTGCTCGCTGTGAAGGGAGGCTTGTAACCTCCTTATGGTTTAGCTCTGATTGTTTCCAGTCTTACAGAAAATATCAGTTTTCCTGCGTCACAGAAAAGCGTCTAACAGTTCAGAGCTTTGATGATAACGGCGCAGCTCTGCAAAACATTTTTCACTTTAGCATTTCTCTGCAGGTGCTGATACTAAATTCTTTGAATAAAAATATATCTTCAGATACTTGATTTAAAATGAATCTGCTGCTGGAAATGATGAACTGTTTGGAAGAAAAACAGACAGGGATGTTGTTATTCAGATCAGGACATCACAAGTATCAGCATGCAGGACGAAGTCAGACGGTTGTTAGTGAAGAATGTTTGGAAATTACACAACATTGCTGTACTTGACAGCTGTAAATAACCAACAATTAGTTCTTCATGTCACTATGGAGAAATGTTGGCTCACTCTTCTCTGCAGTACTGTCTTAGTTCTGGAGAGTTTCCAAACATAAAGTATCTCTTCTAGGTCAGATTTAAGTTTAAAACACAAAATGTATTCTTGGTCCAGTTTCTGTGAAATTATAAACATTTTAAATAAAATAAAACTAACTTAAAAGTAACTTTTCACTTTGTTTTAAGTTAATTCTTTTATATTCATGAAAAAGTTTTAGTTATAAATGAAATAATGAAATAATCTACCAGTGGAATATGCAGGAATTTGTAAAGCTGTTGGTGTTTTGCACAGTTTTTAAAATATACATAATAATTTGAAACGTTCAAGAGGGACAAAAAAAAAGCAAAAAAATATGAATCTACAGGGGTGAATAGTTTTTCTACTGCTTTGTAAATCTACACCAGTTTTTCCAAGAGCGTTTCGCTGAATCCTTTGAAATCACATCACGATGACAGCTGCTTCATTTATTTTACAACTTGTTTAGATAGCGTCTGCAGAAGAAGGAAGTGCTGACCAGACCAGGACAGATCGATCCCGGCAGAGCTGAGAAACCTCTCAGGTCGGACAAGCAGAGTGACGCCAACGCTTCGAGAAAGAGGAGATTAATTTAAAACGAGCAAAACAAAAAGCAAAATACGTTTAAAGCTGATTGAAAGCTTGAAATCCTGATTAGAAACTTTCTACTTGCACGAATCAAAGTTGGGAAAAAGAAAAGTTTTATTATGCACACCTGTTCAAAATGTGAAGGAAATCAAGTTAAAAAACTATGAGGCCAGACAAGCTGCTCTTAGTATTTCAGGAAAAAATTATCTACTTTCACACACCCATATTTTTAGCTTGGGTTTATAAAAAAAAAAGAGAAAATATCCAGTTATGTGGATCAACATGATTTATAGATTTGGTCAGATGAGAAATAAGCAAAGAACAAAGATATTTCTAACATCCAAATGATGGGTCACAGCGCCCTCTGCTGTTCTTTTTTTTACAAGCTTCAATAAAGGTGAAATATTAGCACAAACATTTAAAACATTTCAGCTTCCCCACTGTTTGTATGTCTACAACAACATTTACGGCCATTGCACACAGAGATTAAAAAAGGAGAACATTTCTGTCAAAAAAAAAAAAAAAACTGAGACATTTTGAGGTTAATCTCAGAAAATGTTTAGACTGGAAAATTTCTGAGTTTGGAATTTCAAAGCTCTAAGTTTTTCATTTATATTTGAGAGTTTTCCCTCATGTGCAGTTAATACAAGTTTGTATTGTTTCACAGATATTGTTCAGTGTTTTTCAATAAAATAAGATTGTGACTTTGAGGTGTATTGTCACAATTTAACCCCTGACAATATCAGTTATTCTAAAAAAAAAAGAGAGAAAACAGTATCAAAATGAAATTAAAGATTAGCGATTGGCCAGAAAACTACAATCAGTGCACCTCCAATTAAAAAGGTAACTTCAGAAACTCAGAGACCTGAGCATTTCTAAAAGGTCAACACATTTTTCCTTTAAATCAGAGTCAACACAGAGTTTGTTTTTCAGGTCTGTTTAATGTAAAACACAAAGGGATTTTGTGGACATTGGTATGCTGGCATTAAAACCTGAGAAATGCTTCAGGAGGTCTGAACAGAAAGGAGCTATAGGTCAGGTGTTACAGGGATAAAACACGGAACAACGTGTCGGTTTAAATCCTAACAGGATGCGGCGCTCAGAGTAAAACCGTCTCTGTGCAGGTACAGGTGCATCAACACACCTCTGCTGAAAAATCAGACAAACCGTTTCAAAAACGACTCACCTGAGAAAATAGAATCAGTGTTGGGATGAGGCTCGTTTGTCAGATTAAAAGTAACTTTTTAAACTTAATACTTTTCATTTAGCCCTCAATTACGTATTAATAACGTGTTTTTTATTGGTCTGAAGTAAAATTTTAATCTTAAATGTTTTGCTTTCATTAACTTTAAGTGCAAAATCATAATTGATAAAAATATAAGCTTTAAAAACAAAAATCTGTGCGTATTTTTTTAAAGGGTTTGAGTTACTGAAATAAATGAGCTTTTAATAATATTCCTATTTATTAGGTGACTGTATTTATGCTTTTCGGAGGAATGCGTTTTGGTCCAATGGAGCAGAGGTTTGGCACAGAAATAAAGATCAGCATCAAACAGTACAACACGGTGGAGGCAGCGTCATGGTGAGGGTTTACTTATCTTCAGGTTGAAATAGATTTATTTTGTCAAATTGGAGAAGAATTTTTTATTTTTTTTTTAAAAAGGGATGTGGATGAAATTTGTTCTCATAACTTGATAAAACAGGAGAACTTCTGCAAGTTAAAGTGTGCAGGTTGACAAACTGCAACCATAGAAGACTGAATGTTGGAACTAAATAAAAAGATTCAGAACATTATCAATGCAAACGAAACAGTTTTTGATGTAACTTTCTTACCAAAATCAGGTTTATTGAAAGTCATATTTTATACGATCTAATTTTTTGCAGCAATCTGGCTTCACAGACAGGAGTGTGTAACACGTTCTAGATCAGGGGTGTCCAAAGTGTGGCCTGGGGGCCAACTGTGGCCCTTGCATCGATTTTATTCGGCCCTCAACTGCAGTTGAAGAATGATACAAATTTGTCTGGTTCAGCGCAACTGGATGGCAGAAACTAAAAGTTTTTATCTGTAATCAGAGTAAAATTATTACTGACATAATTTTCATGCAATGAAAAATGTTAAGTGCAACACAAAGCATTAATGTGTTTTTATCAAAGCTTTGACAATAAGTAGAACCTCAACAATCCAGAGTTTTAGTGAAAAGCTCACTTCTTCAGCTTTTATTTTACTTAGAAACTTGGTTAAATGTAGCAAACATGTTGAAACAAATTCTGTTCCGACAATTGAGAATAAATTTATTCAACTGAGTCCAAAAGAAACTTGAAAACTAAATGCCTAACTTTTAATAGAGTAAACAGTATTTTTTTTTTTTTTAAGTTTTGGATCTATGATAAACAACATTCCTTCCTTTCCTATTAAAAAAAACAAACCAAACAAAACAAAATAATGGACGTTTTAGCTTGATTATAGTTTTTTCTGCTTTCTTGGCCTGTAAGTATTTCTGACTCGATGACAAAAGGTTTGGACAGCCCTGGTCTAGATTCTCTGTAACAGTCAGATAAAGGTGGAAGGTTTTGTTTGAGGGTCCCACATCTTTTGCTTTTTTTTTTTTTTTTGGGATTTCTAGCTTCAGACATTTCTCACACAACTCACTGTCACTTTTTTTATCATCATGAAACAAAAAGTGGACCCATTCCTACGACGGAGTGTTAGGGCCATGCTAAGAAACAATGACAAAAATAAGAATAAAATAATGAAGTCATAATAATCTTAGAATAAAGTCAAACTATTTTGAGAATTAAATCGAAATAATAGGAGAAAAGTCATAATATTACTGGAATAAAGGAGCACAAGAATAAAATAAATATGAGAATAAAGACAGGATTTAAAGAATGAAGTCATATTATAGAATAAAGTTGTACAAAATTAAAGTCAAAATAATATAGTAATAAAGTCATAATGTTACGCCTTTAGTCTTGTAATGCTACGACATTATTCTCATATTATTTTGACTTTATTCTTGTACGAATTTATTTTCATAATGTTAAAACTTTATTCTCATAATTTCATTTTTTTTAATGTTTTTAGCGTGGCCCTAATACTCAGTCCTAAGCCCAGATGGATTCAGTAAAACAAACAAACAAAGGATCTGTGGTTCATTGGCTTCTCTCATTGGTTGTGTCGGCCGCCGGCGCCTCAGCTGTAGGTGTGGATGATCCTGTGTCGCTTCAGGTGGTGCATCATGATGAAGGACTTCCCGCACTGCGAGCAGCTGTAGGGTCGCTCGCCGCTGTGCGTGCGCTGGTGCACCCGCAGGCTGCTCTGCTGCGTGAAGCGCTTCCCGCACTGTCCGCAGCCGTACGGCTTCTCCCCCGTGTGCGTCCGGTGGTGGATGCTGAGGTGGGACGAGCACTGGAAGCTCTTTCCACACACACTGCACCAGAACGTGCGCTTCCTCCTGTGACTCTGCTGGTGCAGCTTGAACTGGTGCAGGCGGCTGAAGGACTTGCCGCACTGGGAGCAGGCGTAGCCGCGGGAAACGGGTTTCTGGGGGGCGTGAGTGTAGAAGCAGCTGGTGGTGAAGGCGTTAGGCGGCTGGGTGGCATTCGCTCCGTCCTCGGCACCCGCCTCCCTCTGCCGTTCCTCCTGCGGCGGGCCCAGCTGGGTGGCGTGGGAGCCGCTCCGTTGCAGGAACAGCTGCTCCTTCTGCTTGTCCTGTGCTCGGGGCTGGAAATGCGACAGCTGCGCGTCCTTCTGATACTCGCCGCCGTACACCCCGTTGCACAGCTCCTGGACACCGGGCGACTTGCTGGTGTTGGACGCCATGTTCGTGGCATCCGAGTGCTCAGAGAAAGAGCTGGAATATTCCTCCACCACGCTGGAGAAATCAGGAAACCCGGCGTCGATTTCATTCCCTTCGATGAGCGATGACCAAAGCTGACTTTCCCGCTCGTCCACGGGATAGTCGACGGCGGTGGGAGTCTGCTTCCCCACGCGGTGCTGGCATCCATCCTGTCTGAAGGACAGCTGGTCCTCCTCCTTCTCTGTCTTCACTGTGAACTGAAGGCTGCTGATGTCAACTGGCGGCTGGCCGGAGCTGAACGGGCCGCTGAACTCTGCAGGCTTGAGTCTGGTAACATCTGGATGGATGACCTGCTGGCTCTCCTGAGCAGGATACGGGACAGCAGTACCTGGAAAACAAGGCATGAGTCAGCACTTTCTGCCTGTAGAGATTTGAAGGGGCAGCATTATGTGTTTTCCAGCCACATGGTGCCTTTCTATAGCACAATCAAGTAACTATGCTAACTTCAGTTGTTAAAAAATGCTACATATATCAAATATATGTACAGATTGTGTAACTTTTTGGACACTCTGAGGCAGTTTGAACATCCATCAAAAAGAGAAATAACGCCCACTTTAGACATGCCAGCTTCTTACAAATCAAATTGTCAGATTATTTGGGTGAAAAACCTTTTTGTGAAAGTGCCTGAAGCATTATTTTTATCTTTATTTTTTGTTGTGTTTGTGTAAAAACAGTTGTACTCACCAATGGCTGCAGCAGAATCACTGATCCACAGCGCCTCATCTGGACTTTCTTCCTTAATTGTGAAGGAAACACTGGATCCTTCAATCTCAGGAAACTACAACAACAAAACTAGCTGTTAACATTTGTAATATGTGGTTGTTGCATTGAATTATTATATAGAGATATGTTTCAATTGGAACTCTAATTTAATATGATTTTAATAAACTGAGCTGAATTTAACATACTTTACAACAATCCAGGTTGTTCACATTGGGGATTATTTTTGTCTAGGCCCTTTTAATTAATTTCAGCCTTTATACATGTGTATTTTGCTAAAGAACAACATCAAAGTTTCGAATAACAGAAAAAGAGAAAAAGAGACACTTACCTTTAAGTCTCTAGAGGGATGTGAAACGTTTCTTCCTAAATCAGTTCCTCGATCCATGTAGTTTTCTAAATGAAAATAAGTGATTTTACTATTAAGATTAGGCCCCAGCTAGAACAAAAACACATATATTTCAAGAAAATTCAACTGAGTGCAAAGATTTTACAAAAACAGTGTATCTTAACAGGCTAATGAAGTGATGCTACTGATGAACTCGTACATTGAAGGAAACAAAACAGCTGAGCATCTTACCGAATCCCCGCTGCAGCTGCGCATTCTTGCTCTCCATCAGCAGCAGCTTCCTCCTCAGCATCTCATTCTCGCTTTGTTTGCGGGATATTTCCAGATGCAAGAAGGCACATTTGTCATCCACCAGCTTGGAGATTTGTGCCACTGCTGCCTTCACCAGGACCTCCATTATTGAGGATAACTGTGTCTGGAAGGGAACGCACGAAGCCATGTTCACAGATTTAATGTTGGAAGCAGGTAAAAAAAGGTGTAAATTCCAACGTTTTTCCACAATGTACCGATAAATTACTGAAAACAAAACATACGACGACGTGGTAGACAAGCTTTACATCCCTGCGTGTTTGTGGCAGCTAGCTTAGAGCTTTCTTCCGTGTGGTGGAGAGCTCTGCCGTAAATACACGAGTAAGAGCGCACTCGAATTTACCGCTAGAGGAAAAGAAAGTTTCCACCACTTAACAGTTAACGTGACTTAACGACGCTGTAGTTTACTTTTAATTCAGTAGTCCAGAAAAAGGGCAATATCTGAGCTTTTTTTGATAAGCGGTTCCAAAATGTAGGGTCAGGTAACTCTTTGTGGGACAGTAAACACCAAAGGACGGGTCCTAACACAATTCTGCTTTCTATTATATTTACCTGAATTTGAATCAGCTTAAAATGAGTTCAGGATTTTCAGTGTATGTTAAAAGATATTATATTTTTTATAGATATATATTTCCCTCATTATTTTTCCCATGCATTCAAATGCTTTAGGAACATATTCCCACGTATTTGCCGTATAGAAGTGTGTGCCATTAACCATTTGAGATACAGTAATGTGAAAAAGTATTTCACAATTATTCTGTTTTTGCTATATTTTTGTTTAATGCTCAGATCTTTAATCACATTTTAATATCAAAGAAAGATAAGCTGAATATATACAAAATGTAGTTTTAAAACGATAAATAATAGAAAATGTGAATAAATAAAGTTGATTGATTGAAAACAATTTTGCAAAGTTTTAGGAAAAGTTTGATGAGTCCCTAGAGTGTTTTAGAGCTTTTTTGATATACTGTGAAAATAGACATGTTAAAAATTAACTTTGATTTTCTGCTAAAAATGTAGAAGAAAACATGTAAATGCTCTTTTACTTTATGCTACTCAATTTTGGAAAAGAGTGAGATGTTTTGATGTAACTTTTAAAAAAGTTTCTATATATCTATAGATAGATAGATAGATAGATAGATAGATAGATAGATAGATAGATAGATAGATAGATAGATAGATAGATAGATAGATAGATAGATACAAAAAAAGTAAAATAAATTCTATAAAATAAAATCAGTTTAGAAATAATGGGAAAGTGTAACAAATAGAACCACCCAGACTTCAGAAATCATCTGATGTTTATTTAAAAAATACAAAAAGACATCAAATTTACCATATGCATACTTATTCAACATATTCATCCAACACAAATGATTATCATTGTCACTAAGTGATTTGATCAGATGTTTACAAAATATAAAATAAGAAATGAGGAAGCATTATAGTTATAAGAGACAATAACACTAAAGAGGCAGACTATGGAATCTGTTGCTGTTTAAATTATTTTTGTACCTTTATTTTACCAGAAAATAACAACTTTAACTGTCACCTGGTACAAACCATAACAAAAAAAAAGCAGAAAATCTTTCATATCAGTCAGGTAAAATTTTGTTTGTTTGATCAAAGTTTAACTTTAAATCTCAAAATTATGACTTTTTTGACATAATTCTGACAGAATTAATCTAATAATTCTGAAATTAAAGTCAGAATTCTGGTGAGAAAACATTAGTCATCCATTTAAATGTGCAAAGTGTAAATATAATGCTGTATTCATGCCAAATGCATACAAAATGTCTCCACAGTTCAAAAACAGCATTTAGTCTTCATTTTCACATTGACTGAAGCCTTAAAACATAATCTTACTTTTATATTATTACAGGTTTGCTGTTTCCATGGAAACAAATTTAGCAACCTTGGTACATATTTACTGAATAAAATAAGACAAACAGGATTATCTGCTTTTCTTAGTTGGACAGACTTTTCACCAGAAGGTAACTTGAATAACATTTTTTTTTACCTTAAAAGCTTATAATATAAATACTTATTTCAACACCAGTTAAAATATGGAAAAACCTGAAATCTGATTCACCATAAATGGGCTTCACTGTGTTTTTTAATACAAAGACTGATTTGATTTCAGTAAGGATGCCAAGTTAACATGTAAATTCATTGTAATTTAAATTACACACTCCCAAGGTATTAAATATCAGGACAATCCGGTGAGTTTCACGTATTAAAATAGCTTAAATATAACCTAAACTAACAATAACACACATTCTGTATTGTTAATATTTAATAAACAAAGATGAAGCCAAAATTAAAAAAAAAAGTGTAGAAAAATGCACACACTCACACATAACAGTAATTTAGGGTGTTTCCAAACCTGATAGTCCAATAGACTTTGGATTGGGAGTCAAAGTTTCAACATTTGTTACATTTTCAGCTGATGCGGTTTGTTTTCACACTGCACTGTCAAACAAGCCAAACCCTAAGAGAACCTGTTCTTCTCTTCACCTGTGGGGGCGCTACACCAAGAACAACTGAAGGAAACAATGCAAAAACCTCTGAAGAAGACACTGAATGCAACTTCCTTTTTTAGAAAATGTGAACAAAAATGGAGTAGCGACAGATTTTAGAGATTGTATGCTTTCTCTTTTGTCTTTCTCTCTAGCGCTAGACTTTCATGTTTGTTTTGACTGTATTTACCCAGAATGCTCTGCGCTGTAGTTCGCTTCCTGCTTTTGGAGCAGACTCTAGTCTGCTTGGCGTTCACATATTCATTTGAACTGCACCAGAGTTCACTTCAACCGAACCAAGACCTAGGAACCACCTCCGCAAACAAACTAGACTTTCTAAGCAAACAAACTAGAATTTGATTAAAGAGGACTAAACAGGACTGGTGTGAACGCTCCCTTAAAGACACCAGTTAAACTAACAGTTGTGCTTTTGGACAGAGGGCAGAAGCTGGAATACACAGGAAGTTGCTTTCTCTCAAAGAAGAAAGCTTAATTTAGTCTGTTTCTAACTGAACTGTAATAATCTTTAATATTGAACTCTGAAACTGATCTGGAGTTGGGCTTTTTGTCTTTTTTTTTAACATTGAACATTTGGACTTGTGGGTGATTCTTCAGGGACGTTGACTCCTGGGAAGACTTGCAGATGGAAATAATCGTGTTCTCTCCGGTTTTATCAACTACAAATTTCCAAGCAACAATTGTCTCTCAAAGGTCATTACTGATGTCTTTCCTCTCTCACATTGTATTAACACACACACACACGCAATTACAAAGCCGCAAACTGCCAAACACTTGCTTAAAACTAAGCAATCAAGTGTAGTTGATTAGCACCACTTGGCTTTAATTTTGTTTAGTTTCTACATGAAGCTTTTTCATTTTTATTTTGGCTTCATCTTTGTTTTAAAAATAACACTGAAAATGATTTTGTAAACTTAAAGGTACATAAATGGAGGGGAAAAAAGAACATTTAATTTTTTATTATGCCCTTATACATAAAGGTCTAGTTGAGAGAAGCTGTACTTTCTTTTTGTCACAGCTGTGCAATGGGCTCATATTTCAGGAAATATGTATTTTTTGTAAATATCTTAGGAATATGGTCTCAAGTAATAAGCAGATGATTCAAATGTGATTTTAAGCTTTAAGTTTCCAGAAGGTTTCTTGGAAATAAACAGATTTCTTTTCTTACATTTTACCAACAGACAAAAACAGACAAAAAGCAGAAATGATGTTGGTAAACATGAGGTATTAATAATTCTTTACATTTTCTTTGATTTTTCTTTATAAAAAAACAAATACAGTTAAAGTGACAAAAATGTGGCTAATACAAGTAAAATTAATGTTTTATCTTTTTTTTTTTCTTGCAGCTAAAAACAGTGAAAGACAGTGAAAATGCACCTAATATAAAAGCGGCATATTTATTTAGCATGTAGCTTAAGGTGCAGCTTCAGGATGCTCAGCTGGTTGAAAGTTTTTCCGCACATCTCGCAGCTTAACGGCTGCTCTGGGAGTTTCTCACACTGATGCTCCTGGAAAATATGGAAACTGTCAAAGCTTTGCCCACAGCTGGAGCAGATGTAGTTCTGTCTGGCAGGGTCTGCGCTGCAGCTGTCCTCGAAGCTGTCCGATGCTCTCAGGGTAAACTCGTAGATGCCATCTTGGTTCACGCCCTCGCCGCTCTCCGAGCAGAAATCCCTTCCAGCCAGATCGTGACTTAGATTTGAAGTCCTTTGCTGCAATCCCACAGCCGAAAATGGATCCTCCTTTGCTTTGTTGTCTATAAAAGCCAAATCCTTTATGGGTGAGGTGAAGCACTGCTGCTCACTGGCTCCCCCTGCAGGAGAACTGAGGTGGTACTTCACGTCTTGTAAAAGTACACTGACCGGTTGATCTGGGCTGTCGATGCTTTCCTCCACTGCAGACGTCCACAGTAAACTTTTGTCTGCTGCTGCGGCTCTGTTGTCCGTCCCCACCTGAGACACAGAGAGGAAGTTTTCGTCGCTGGGCTCCAGCTTCACCGCCAGCGGCTCCTCTTTGATGGAGTGAGTGTACGCCGGGGCGGGAAACGGCTCGTCCGCAGCTGTTGGTCCGTCACTGGTTTCCACGTAGCTCTCCATTAGCTGATTGTCGGACACTGAGAACATCAGGTGATGGGCCTCCAGCATGTCTGTCGTCGTCCCTTTATCATAAAAAAATATATATATAAAAAATTTGCATAAAATCATGTTCTGGATTTAAATTTTTAAAAAAAGTGTGCTTTTCTCTGGGTTTGTAGACTTTTCTCAATAAATTTAGAAATGTCTCACACACCTAACTGGTATTTTATTCTGTTTGTTGGTTTATTATTTCTTGTGCAAATGTTTTCTTTTGTTGATGTTTTTGTTTCTGTCCTGTGAATTATGGCGTTTTGTTTTTTGGGGCAAGCAAAAAGCTGGGACAAGTTAGAAAATTTAGCCATTGTGCTAATTCCTGAATATTTACAGTAAGTATTCAGTTACGTTTTTTTTTGGCAGAGTAAATTTCCACCAAAATAATTTGAAAATAATGTGGTAATGTTGATTAACATGCACTGTTCTAATCAAATAAACTTAAGTCTGTTATTTAACGTTCTAAAATATAAGCCAACCTTTTATTTCAACAACTCATTGACACATTATTACATTGGAAAAAATCCAAATAAATCATGTTAAGGTCGATTATCTTTCTACTCAATTTAAATGCCTAAACAATATAATCAAAGAAAGTTACAAAAAAAATCTCTTAAATGTTTTTGCCAAGTTTTCTGGAATTTAGTAAATAGAAATCATTTTGGTGAGTCTAACTGACCTAAAACAAGAAAAGTTTCCTCTGATTTAATTCCAGACAGTGAGAATAAATATGTCCATGCTTATTTTTGGGGTATGATGGCCAGGAGTGAATTTCTGCAAAAAAAAAAAAAAAAAAAAAAAAAAGAGAGAAAAAGGAAAAAAAACAATTGCAATT
>NW_015113891.1:75566-121072 GCF_001443285.1 Poecilia latipinna | reverse complement strand
GGGAAAGGAGAATATTTATAAAAAAAAAAAAAAAAAAAAAAAAAAGAGAGAGAGAAAGAGAAAAGAATCTTGCAATTTTGCAGAAACAAAAACTCTAAAAGTTTAACATTTATGGGGGAAAAAAGAAAAATTTTGAAATCTCTCAAATTCTCTAGAAAAAAATTTGAGAAATTTCTGAATTTTTGAATATGTTCAACTCTTGAAACTGAGAAAATGTCCTAAATTGTTTTATTTTTATATCTACCATGACCCTGATACACAGTTATAGGTGGATGAAAATATCTGCTTTCAACTGCAAATAACATTTTCCGAATTTAAGCTTTTAATTAAACATTGGATGGCATTCTATTACAAAACTGAGCAGATTCAACATCAATAACTTACTCAAGAACTTTCCAAATCTCCAAAACACCTTGTTGAAATTCAAGCATTTTCAAGGATTTCAAGCACCTGCATGTCTTATGTAGAGAAATGGTGAAAATATAGATTCATGCTGGCGTTCTTGTCCTTGGTATAAAACATGGGTTAGCAATTATTATTTTCCACAACAGACTTGTAACATACAGCTAGAGATAATATTGAATGTCATACATGTTAAAATTATAATTCATAGACTGGCCTAGACAAAGTCCAAACTTAAATCCAATTCAGAATCTGAGGTAGGACTTAAAAACTTATTTTCACAAACTTCATATCAGCCTGAGCTGGAGTTTTTATTTTGTTTATTTTTAGCAAAAAAGAATAGGGAAAACTTTCAATGTGCAAACTGTTTTTGTTTTAAATGCATGCCACACTTTTAAGATTTTTTTAAATGAAGTATTTTCTTATGTGAATACTTTTGTAAATGTGCAGTTGGAATAATCAAGATGAAAGTGGTTGTTCTTAAATAATGCATTACTAAAATTATAAATCAGCTCAAAATTAAAATACGAGTTTATATTAGTAATGCTTGGTTATTTTTAAATAAAACATCAAAATATTCCAATACAAAACATGCCTAAAATAACCTTAAAAGTACACATGCAAACCCATTGTAGCATCATATTATTTTAGTTGCTCTAGAGAAGGACAAGTGTCCATAACTGAGGTTTTAATTCCCATAATAGGAGCATTTTTTTTTAATTATTATTTTATTTTAAAATTTTAGTTGCCAGCAAGTAAACCTTCCAGTGTTTTTCCATCATGTAAAGAGCCTTGGTGTCATCTTTGGCCAGGACACGTCCTTTAAATCCAACATTAAAACAGGTTTCTAGGACATCTTTCTTGCACCTGCGCACTAAAGCCAAAATTAGAACCGTGATTCCCCCCAGAGTCCAGCAGGGAAACTAGTCCACGCATTTATTACTTCTAGGCTGGACTACTGAGTTTCTTTACGACCAAAGGAAACAGTAAAAAATCCCTCAAATGTTTCAAAATCGCTGATGTGAAAATTTAAAAGAAGAACACTTTAAAAACTTTAAACTGAAATCATATTTCTTTATTTTTTTCCCTCTTTGTTGGCACCCAGTTTAATCAAGACTAAAATTAAAATGATTATTCTTACATATAAAACTCTTAATAATCCAGGTCCATCATCGATTAGAGGTCTGATTGGTCCTCATCGCTGGTGTGTCCAATTTTCTTTGCTTTCTTGAGAAAATCAACTTTTCTGATAAGTTTCAATGATGAATACAAATTGAAAATTCCTACCCAACCCCAACCCTCCTTCCAATCCTAATTCTAACGGTGCGTTCACACCTGATGTGTTTTGAGAGTCAGGTGAGTCTGCTTTACATTCAAAGTCTATGTGGAGGCGTGTTGAGGACACGTTGTGGTGCGTTTTTAACCGTTTGATGCATCGAGCGAATCCACCGCTCCACATACATTTGGGTGTAATGTATTAGAATGCATTATTATGCAATTTCCATTATATTACTTGAATATGGTCTCAAAACAACAATAACTTCTGAGATAATTTATTGTTCAACAAAATTTTTATCATGCCTAGAAATAGTTCTAGAAAACATAAGAATTTCTAATTATCAACAAAAACAATACATTCCTGATAAAAAAAAAGTTTATTCTTGGAGAAGAAGAGCTTCAGTTTCATCCAATCTGTTGAAATCTTACCGTTTCTGTGAGTCTTCATGTGACCTTTGAGGCTGCTCTTCTGGTTGAAGCACCTCCCGCAGATATGGCAGCCGTACGGTTTCTCCCCAGTATGAATCCGCAGGTGTCTCTCCAGGTGTCCGGCTCGCTCAAACACCTTCCCGCAGTAGGTGCAGACAAAGCATTTCTTTGGTTTCAGAACTCGAAACGGACGGTTTTTCCTCTCTCTGAGGTGGTTTGAGGCCTCCGTCGCGTCTTGCAAGCCGGGGTTACTGGAGATGATGACCGACCCCGAGCACCCGTAAGGCGTCTGAGGGACGGTGGAGGTTTTCAGCTGCCCGTACATTTTTCCTCGGACGGAAAAGTTGCTGTAAGTAGTTTCCTCTGGTGGCTGGAGTAACTGAGTAATGGCCGGGAAGGAAGACATGTTCTGCGGCGAGCTGTTTAGAAACTCTGTCGGATTGTTCTGTAACCTGGATGCCCACAGCTGGCTGCCTTGATCCACTGGTGTTACGTTTTCACCCATGCTGTCAGCCTGATTGTTTTCCACATGAAGCTGCGGTTCCGTAATATTTTCCTCGACCGGCTCAGATTTTACCTGAACGGATGTTGGCAGAACTTCTTCAGACTTTGTTTGGTTATCGTCGGCCTTCACCTGGCTGACCTCTTCAGGCCGATGCTGGTCCATACATGGATTCACCTGTGGGATTTGGATTTGTTGGCTCATCTGGACCTCTCCTGGTCTCGTCTGAAGACCTGAAGCATAAAACAAAAAACCACTTACTAACACTTACAAAGTTAATAAAATGACTCTACCTAAAAATGAATCCTTTTGACAAAAAAAAAATTACGAGGATGTAATGAAATATGTTGACGCCGTTTGTCAATTAATTGAATTTTGCGAAGTTTCATCATGACATTTTCTCAATCCAGTCTAGATCAGTTCATTTATATCAACTGATTAATTTTTTTGTGTGCCTTATGTTGTTTTATATATCAACTCATCACAGTTAAAACTAGACTTTATTGATTTATTCCAGAAAGACTCAAAAAGTGAAACACCTCAGAAAGAACATAGTTGCACCCTCCTGGGATATTTAATGATTTTTTTTGGATATTTTGACTGTTTGCAAAAATATTCATTGGCTGCTCTACAAAACAGCAGCAAATGTTTGAAGTTAATATAATTACTGCGAGGACTTCAGATTCTAAAGTCATCTACTACAGGAGAAGAAAAGCGTATGGAAAATGTTAAACAGGTTTAACAGGTTAAAAGTTAAAGTAAGCCAATACAAATAAGCATTGATCCAACAAGTCATGATAAACGTACGACATGGCGAGTCCTACAGGAGATCCCCACCTCCTGGTGATAAGAAGCAAAACAATATTTGCTTAAGGCTGCACCTTGGAAAAACAGCAAACCCTCTGGGAAACAGTGCAGAGGCAACTTGAGTCTGGCCAGAAAATACACAGGCTTAGCAGAACTAGAGATGTTTGTCCATGTGGGCTGCATATAAATTCATTTTTACAGATTTGGTGGTTCAGAAAAATCTTAATTAAATGTTTTTAACATGTAAAACTTGTAAAATCCTCCTTTTTAAAAATTTTACTGAACTGTAAAGGATTTCCGACTCCTAAACTGAACTTAGAAATGGAGGACGTAACTTCATTACGCAACTGGGAGAGAATCAAAGCTTGTTTTGTGATTTGTGCATGCATAATTGGTGCTTTAATGTTCACAACAAACACCATCTCAAAATAGTGCTATCTTTAAATAAAGACATGAAAGTGACTGGAAAGGTTTGGAATTTTATCTTCCAGATGCACGTTTGCTGCATATTATGAGTCACAGTCAGAGACTTTCACCTAAACTTCTCATCAAAACACTAAAATATTTAGACCGGTCTAGACTAGACAAAAGCGACACACTAGGTTATTCGTCGGGAGTCTAAAATTAGGAGGCAAGTTAGAGCTGCTCCACATCTTAAATGTGCTTCAGACAGAGAGGAAAGTCTCAGTTTTCCAGTTAAAATATAAATGCATCATGCTGGCAGAGGTTCAGTGAACCAGCCATACACAAGTACGTGATCCTCCCTAATGCAGTAAATCAGGCTCTTCATTTTTTTTTTTTTTAAATCTTACTCGTATTAAAGAGGAAGCTGCCTGAGTGAGCTCTTACTGCAACGTGACAGTTTACATCAAAATCAGAGGAAAAGGAAGCTGGAAAAACCCTAAAACATCCAATTGTTACACAAACTCCTTCGGTCTTCCAGGGAGGGAAGATATGACTTTGTTTTTTTCGACTAAAGTGTTTCCAGAGCAAGCCGAGCTGGTGATAACTGGTTCTACACAAACAACCCAGCAAAGAACCGGTTGGTTTTTCCGCGGCCACAGAGCCAACACAAAGCCACATCATTACATCATTTTGAAGGGCCTCTCCATGTTTGATCCTCCCACTGGTGAACTCTGAGTTTCTGCAGGGGCCACAGCGCAGGGAGACAAATTATGGTAACGCAGATGGGTTTAGAAACAACAGCTCGAAGTCTGGATGATGTTTCGAAAATGAGCTACCAACTACAGCAGGATTAAGGCTGGGCAAATAAATCAGAAACACTATATATCATGACAGACAATCAGCTCAATGTTTAGAATATCTACTGAACTCCCATCCAAAACTGCAAAGAATTCTGGGAGATGTAGGCAGAGGAAGGTCTGCACCCGCTCGACCCAAGCGGTTGGTGGCATCAACGAATTCGCTCTATCTTCGGTTACCTAGCAACTCACAAATTCTTTGGTTACCTAGCAACAACCTCTTGAGTAACTTGCGCAGCAGCAGTTTAAGACAAATCAGGCTCTTTGTTTGGATGGAATAAAAACTGTGGATAAAACAGGGTCACGCCACACGCGTAGCAGTATTTTAGATCTGTCTAACAAAAATGCTTATATCATGATACGTTTTGCAGCCAAATCGTTCAGCACTAAGCAGGAATTATAAATGTTGATAGAATGATAACCAGTACCGGGAAATGGCCAATGTGTTTACATTACTTATTGCAACTGGGGATGTTAAAACAAAGACGATGAGAGACAGTGGCTGTGTTTCCACTGACCATGAAGCTACACAAACTGGAACTGCAAAATTAGATTTGCCAAATGGAAACGCCAATTTCGAAAAAATGTTCTTTGATAAAAAGTTTTCACGTTAGAATAAGGTGGTCTACCTGGACTTGGAGAAATGTTCCCCGATTTCAAAACTTTGGCCAAAGTGGTGCTTCTAATTCCAGTGTCCTTTAGAAATGCTGCTCAGCCTTATACAGAGCAAATATCAAACATTTACTGAAAGGGAGATGTACAGTGTGTCAAATCACAGTCATCATGGCTCTCTCTCAAAGGCAAATGATGCAATATTTCATAGGCAAATTTATTTCAAGTGCTGTGCATTAAAACGATGTATGCAAATGACGTATTTAGCCAGCTGGATGTACTTTCACTGCCTTTTATCCCAACACCTGATGCAGATTTCAGTGGCCGAGATGCCAAAGCTCAAGATAAGAGGAGTGAGTGAACTGAGAGGTAATCACAACCACAGAGAGAATCAAAATAACATCATGACATGGCTTTCTGTAAACCCTGTGGCTTATTTTTAATTTCCCTAAGGCAGTGGTTCCCAAACTTTTTCTCCTGTGCCCCCCCCAGTGGTTTCCAAACATTTTCTGCCCCCTCCTATGGATTACAAATGGCTGTCTGGTTGAACGAGGTGTGGAAGGATGTGGGAGGGAGGAGAGAGGATTCTTAGAGACTCCCTGTCCCTGCCCACAGATTGGGAACCTCTGCCCTAAGGAATCAATAAAGTATTTTTGAATTTGAATTGAATTTGGCTGTGGAAAATCAAACTGGCTTCTAACTGTTGTAATTGTTTGCGAAACCAGTTTAGACCAGCTTATAGAAAACAATAGCTGTAAAATGACCAAACTAGTGGTAAAACAGCACTTTGTGTAACTCAGCTGTGATTGCATAGTTTGTTTGTTTTTTCAAATGCATGTTGTCCCCCGTACTGGGTAAAAAGGAACTAATGAAGGAAATTTACTTGAGTTCAAAGCACAGTTATACTTGCCTCTTCTGTGAATCTTCATGTGCTCCTTTAGGCTGCACTTCTGGTTGAACCGCCGTCCGCAGATCTCGCAGCGATACGGTTTCTCACCCGTGTGAATCCTCTTGTGCCTCTCCAGGTGTCCGGCTCGTTCGAAGCACTTACCGCAGTACGGACAGATGAAACCTTTCTTGAACATCATCCTCTTCACCGTCCGCCTGCGCACCGTGTTCCTGTACTGGTTGTAACCCAGCAGGCCACGGCTGAAGGGGCTCTGCGGAAACCCACCGGAGCTGCTGCAGGACAGAACAAGCCCGCCATCCAACGAAGGCTCGGAGAGACACGACAAGGAGTTTTGGCCTAGAGTTAAGTATTCAGAGCTGCTGCCTCCAGCCTCCTTTGGCACCCCTGGCCTCCACTGCCCACCTCCATACAGAGACCCTTCCAATGGCCTGTCCACCTGTCCTCTGCCATCCTCGTTTCCCTCCTTCACAAGTCCACCTTTATGTTGTGCTTCAGGTGCAGACGACATGCTGTGGTTTTCAACAGAGGGACCCTTCTCAACCAGGATCTTCTCATCTCCAACACCCCTCTGACTTTCTGTGGAAAAGATGGGAATCTTTATTAAAATTCACAAAACCAAAACAGTCCAGGGCTCAATCCGAATGTTTATCTGAGGAAAGACTTGAAAACTGCAGTTCACAGATGGTGTTTTTGCAAAGAGGAATGTGCAAAATTTCAATTCTATAGCTACAAAGCTGAAAAAAGAAATATTTTCATTCCATTACTTTGTTTTGACCTCAAATGTAATCCAAATGAAATACATGGAAGCTTCTAAAATTAATGGGACACTCGGTGAAATGAGAACATCTTGACCCAGAAATGTAAATAAAAACGGAGAATGCTTCGTTTCAATCCAATTGTAGCTTATTTATAAATCATTTCGCAGCTCTTTGATGTGTTTGTGATTGTGTTTCTGTCTCAAGCGGACATCTTACTGATTTTTTGTTTTGTTTTGTTTTTTCTGCAGCTCACCGTCTCCTCCGCGGTGCTCCAGCCGGTGGGTCTCCGCCTGCCGCGCCGCCCGCAGCTCTCCATGCAGGACCTCCATGCTGCTCTTCAGCCTCTCGATCTCATCCTCCCGCTGACACATCTCCAGCCGCAGCACCACCATGCCGTCCTCCACAACTTTGAAAATCTCTGCCACAGCTGCTTTGGCCAGGGCATCAACCACGGAGGCGATCTGGGAGCGCAGAGCCACGCCGTTCAACATGATGAACCAGCCAGTCCCTGAAAAATTAGTCTAAACTTTAAAAAACCAGGAGGGCGGAGGAACCGTCGGGCTTCAGCGGGTCTCCTGCTGGCGGAAACAGGCAGTTAGTTAGGCCCGCTGAGCGCTCACACGCTGCATCTCTTTCCATTTGCTCTGTTTGTGGTGTTTATGAAGCCAGGTTTTAAGCTAGCAACAGTTAATTGGTGCCGTAAGAAGACATAAACAACGCAAGCCCTTGTTTTACGGAAGTGATGACATAAAAAATACCGTAAAACGCGGAAGAAAGGCGCAGATTCTTCTTAACTAGTTTATGTCAGGAATCCCTAAAACTCCATCACCTTAGCAACCAATCCCAGAATTGTAATGTCCAATCACAGCACATTATCTTATTTGTAACTAATATTATGTTGAATATTTTTTTCACAACAATGTCTTAAAATTCCATACAAATCCAGCTCAATTACGTAATTATGTCACTGATTAAAAATACATTTCTACTGATGTCCTGTCAACTAAATAAAAGTTATAAAGTGCTTCATGAAAGTTTTTTTTTTCCTCCAGTTTAATTTACAAACTATTATTTAAAAGTGTAGACAAGAAGCAGCTATCTGGTAATGTTTGAGATACTTTCAAAAAAATGTAAATAATTTGTAATTATGGGTAGGATACATTAACTATAATATAAAAGTTTTAGTTCATTTTCATGTATTTTTTGTAATTCAATTAGAAAAGATTTATTCTACAAAGAGTGATAAAGTTCAGGTATTTTTTTAAATTGATGACTGATAAATATCAAAGAATAAAATTCAAAAATTCTGTTTTGCAGAAAATGTTAATTTTACCACTTAAAAGATAGTGATCTCACATTTTCCTCATTTTATTCTAACATAAGTTTGAATAAAAAGCACTGCCATGATTGATGCAACTCAGCAGAAACATAACTGATAACAAATATTAAAGATGAAGAACTCAACAAAAACTGAGAAAAGAAAGTCTATACTGAGAAAAAAAAGCACTAAAGCAAAAGATGTACGAAGCACAAAATGTTTTCATTGAAATGCGTGTAAATTTAAAGCCATTAATGGGTGACATCCAGACAAAACAACTTTTACATTTATTAGATTTGCTTTAAACACAAACCAAACATTTTAAAAATCCCTTTTATCTAAAATAAATCAGCATTTTGCTCAACAGCTAAACATATTTCTTAAACGGCTGCAGATTTATTATCCATGCTTTAATCTGAATCACATTCCTGCCTTGTTGTGGATTATTACAATTAATAAATACATCTGTGAAAGTTTTCCGTTTGATCCAACGGTTCAAACACTGTTGGTGCTACCGTCCACGCAGGTGGATCACTTGGTGGATTTTGAGGTTTCCCAGCACGGTGAAGCTCTTCCCGCACTGCCTGCAGCTGAACGGTTTCAGCCCGCTGTGGAAGCGCTCGTGTCTCAGGCAGTTGTCCTGCCTGGAGAACTTCTTCCCGCAGATGCTGCAGCTGAACGGCCTCTCTCCCGTGTGGACCCGCTGGTGCGTCTTCAGCCGGGTCTTCTGGGTGAACGACTTCCCGCATTCGAGGCACCTGAAAGGTTTGGAGGCCTGGTGAGTGTTCTTGTGCTCCTCCAGCTGAGACAAGCGGAGGAAACTCTTGTTGCACACCGAGCAGATGTAGACGCTCTGATTCCCTCGCCACACGGTCATAAGCCTTTTTGGTCTGCGGTTCATTTTCCTGTTGATAATCTCTTCATTTGATCCAGAGGATTCTGCCTGTGCATGAAGTGAATCTGCCGACGGCCCTCCAGACTCCATACAATCATCCCGAACGTCACCAGGAAGCAAATCGTCTTTATAAACGGACTCAACAAGCACAGAGAGCTCTTCTTTCACCGGCACATTAAAGCAAACATCTTCTCCTTCCTTTCCCGAAGGTAAATATGTACTCCGTATGTCATTACATGGAAACATCTGTGATTGCTCCTGAACTGCAACAGAACTTTTCTCAGACACTCCACAAGCCGGCCAGATGGGGTTGCCTCGATCCGGTGCATCCGTCGCTGCATGTTCGGCTGCTTCATCGAACCGAAGTTCACCTTCTGGCTCTTGCTTCACATCTGGACTGATGTGAGACACACAGAATGAATCAGCAGTTTTTAGTTCAGGATAATCCTCGTCAATTTCAGGATGTTTCTCCTTATCTGCAGCCAAAAGAAAACAATAGCATGATGTGCTTACAATCTGAAAATGTTGTTCAGAACAGTAAGTCCAGCAGAACCTTTGCCTACGTTCACACAGCAGGTCTTTTTGCTAAAATCTGATTTTATCCGTATACCAACTGTAAAGTACGAAGGTGGAAGCGTCATCTTTTGAGAATGCTTTGCTCAAACCTGTTGCAATAAATCAATTAATCGCATGATAAATGAAAATGATTATTGAGCTATTTTTTCTCTCTTTCTACCTAAAACTGGATGATAAAACTCCTCAGGCTGGTGTTTTGGTCTCAGCTAGTCCTTTTTAACTGCAATTTTTGCTTACAGAGACATTACAGTTGATGGTATTTGTTGTTTCTGTTGTTTATTTATTTTGGATATTCAAAATGTCTTCCAGTTCCAGTATTAGACGATCATTAGAATTTCAAGTTAATTTGATCTTTGAGAATGTGTTCTTGCATTATTATGCCATTATCATTATATTACTTGACAATGGTGTGAAAACAATTAAATTATCTTTTATTGCAATAACTTCTGGGAATATAAATATTATCCTGTAAAATGTGTTATTGTGACAGACAGCTTTGCAGCAACAGTACCAGCCCAGCTCAACAACACTGAATCCACCACATGCCAGAACTTCCTCAAGCATCTCACAGCTATAAACGAGGGAAGGACAAACTTTACTGAGACTGACTACAAGAAGAGTTTCACCTTTAATCTCCGATATGTGTAATTACTAAAATAATTAAACATGATAGTTTTAGACGAATTTAACGGGAAGTTAAAATAATAATTTTACCTAATGTACTTCTAAGGTAAAAGTTAAGAAGACCTTGTTTATCAGTTATCAGTCTGAATTGAAGACATTTTGAATGCAGTTTGGTGTGTCCTCCTCTCACCTCTCCACAGTTCCTGATCCGCCGCTGCTGCGGTCTGCATCTGTTTCTCGGCTGTAGCTCGCCTTGCAGCCGCTTCCTGAGCTTTCCGGAGCTCAGCCTCCGTCCTCTTCAAGTTACTCCGGAGCTCCTGGATCTCGCTGTCCCTTCTGCTCACCTCCAGCCGCAGAGCCACGCTGCCCTCCTCCACCAGCATCGTTATTTCTGCCACCGCAGCTTTGGCCAGAACATCCATGATGGCGGCCACCTGCGTACTGAAAGCTGAGGGGAAAGACATCCCGCTGGAAGAGTTTAAAAAACTCAACAGAAGTGAAGTTTTGGCTTCCTATGAAGATGAGAATCAGCGTCCCACCTGTTTTATTTTGATTTACTTCCGGTAAATTCGAAGCCGGAAGTGAGGAAGACACCAGTAACCGTAAAGCCTCTAATATAAGCGAAATGTTCGAATCCCTCGCTGTACTTCATAGCAACGTTGATCTCTTTATTAGACATACGTGAATGTCTACAGATCTAAACGTCCATGTGGTTTCCAATACAAGGTAATAGCATCTAGTGTTTTCTAAAAAGAACATAATGCAACAAACACTTCATTAATTCACAATGCTCTTTATTCAAATGCCTCAAACCAGACATGTCAATCAATCAATTTCAGATAAACTATTTATGTACATAAACTTTGCATAGAAACAACTGACCCAAAGATAAGTGCAAACGGTAAGTGCTATGGAGCCACTTTCACAACTAATCTCCAAAATCTTGAGAATCAAAATGCAGGAAAACAAAGTGAAATGTTTTTTTTATATAATACAACCATCACACAACAGAGATGAAGAATGACGAGTATTTATAAAGGCTGTTCATCTGTATTACGTGTGATGTTGGAGCAGCACTAAATACTTCGTTCCACCTCAATGTTTGCATTTTTCATGTTTTATTTAGAATAATTCCAGGCAGAATTATTAAGGCCTGGGATTAAGTTATAATGACCTCCTCAACGCAGTTATAACAAACTGAATCTCATGCTTTTATTATTGCATTTGTGTCTGACGAACACAAAATTAAAATTATAAAAAATCTGGTAAAGATGTATGAAAAGCCTTAAGTTAAATTATAATCTCACCATTGAAAATGAAGAAAAATAGAAAAATACACTTTTAACTTTACCACATTTATTCAGTAGGAATGAAACTCATGTTAGAAATGCCTCCCTTCACAATTATTGTGACCTAAATGAAGCTGAACTATTTTTTTATTTTATTTTTTTTATTCTCTATATTTTTAAGTTGTTCCTGCTTCTGGGGTAGAAGTGTAACGTGACACAGAGGCCGTTTTCTTTTAACTGTTTTTCAAAATGGGAAAGAGAGGGAAATGTATCATTAAAGTTAGGGAAGTTGGTATACAAATGAGAAAATAAGCAGCTTCTCGTTGCAACTTGCCCTCAGGGGCAGAGCAATAATTAAAAATGCAAAACAGCTGGAACCCACATTTATCTTTCCAAGACGCACAGTGAGGAGGCCGGTGATGGAGGATGAATAAAGTCTCCTGAAAGTGGCATGCTGGGGTCACCAAGGCTCCACGAGTGCCAATAATTACACAGATTATACAGATGTTTAGGAGCTTTTTTCCACTGAAAAATTAGTTGAGTCAAATATTTTGGTGAGATTTTACCACTAAAACATATGGTGGTAGCTTTTTATGCATCTTTACCAGGGTGTGACTTTATAAACTGTTTTCAACAAAGCTACTATGATGACTGTAAACCAAAAAAACTAAATATTAACAATGATGACAAAAATGTCAGCAATCACAAAATAAAACAATGATGAAGTTTTACTTTCGGCTGGGTAGAGAGCCTCGTGAACACCGTGAGCTGAGTCTGAAGCATCTCCTTCACTCACTAACAGTAAATTTGGGCAAATTGGAATTTTTAAAATCCGCTTCATGGAAACACAGCCAGCTATTTTGAAAAACCTCACACTTTTGTGGTAGGATGAGGTGATTTTTCAGTCATATCGAAATGGATGCATTTCAAAAAACTGCCATGGAATACATTTTTTCGTATCACACGGATCATGTGATCGACAGCTGGCTGTTACTACTGTCAGAAACGCCAAAGAAGATGACAGGAAGTGATAGAAGGACAAAAGTTTTTGTTTTTTTCTACAGCCAGCTGGCTCCAACAAAGCTCTCATAGTTTATAAAAAGATGAGTTTGTCATTCGGATCTGTAGCTAAAATCTGCAACTACAATTTCCCCAAAACGCTGCATCTGTAACCGTTCCTAAATATAAGGGACTTGTCGCTGAGTTATGAATATAATCTCAAGTAACTGTTTACATCTGTCACTGCTGTGGTTTTTAATGACTTATTGCGTGAACAAACTTGTTCACGTGATTTTAACTGCATTTCTTATTTAATAAAAATGTCGCAGTTGTGAAATTTTGTTTCTTTCCACACAAGTGAAATGTCGACAAAGTTTTGCACACATTTGTAATGGAGGCCCAGCTACTGTCCTTCACTTCCCCAGTCCTTCTGGGTCCGCCTCTCCTTCTCTTCCTCGCTCTTTCTCCCGCCTCAGCGTCGCGATGGCCACCGCCTCGTCGAAGCACATGCTGAGCGGGCTGTTCCTCTTCGCGTCCCTCACCGCCGCGTCCAGGCCGTCCCTCCTCTTCTCTCTGAGCATTGACGGCCTGTCCTTTTTCTCGGCGGTCTCGCTGTCCCCGTCTCCGTCCCGCTCCTGCTCTGTGGGGACCTTCAGAGCGTTGTCTTTCCTCTCTCGTTCCTGCTGCTGCTGACGGAGGGTCAGCGCAGTGATTTTGCAGTGCTGAGGCTTCGGGGGAACTACCGGCACGGCTTTGACCTGGTAAACCTTAGGCTGTTTGGAGACGACCAGCTTCCTCCCGACGCCTCCTGGGCTGCCACTGCCGTTTGCAGGATTACTTCCTTCCTTTGGGTCCCTAATATCAGATGAGATCACTGGCTGTTTATTGGCGCTCGGCTGTGTTCTGCTTTCTGCTCTGTCTGCGTCTTCCTTCTCCTTTTCTGTTTCTTCGGAAACCGCATCTTCTCTCTTTTGATGCTCAGCTTCTTGATTTAACTCATTTCTCTCTTCATCTGAAGGTTTCTCTACATTTGGCTCCAGTGATGACGCTTCTGTCTTGTTCGTCACGTCTTCCTCCTCCACTTCTCCATCTTCCTCGACATCTGCCTCTGAAGAAGCTTTCCTCTCAGATTGCTCACTCTCCTCATCCTCAATCACTTCACAAACAACATCTTCAATCTCACTCCAAATGTCACTACTTGTCCTGCTGTTTGCATTGTCCTCCTCACTGACTTGTCCTTCAATGTCTTTTGACGTATCATCTCTTGTTGTCAAAAGAGAATCATCTCCAGGCTCATCCAGAACCTCTTCCCCGTCCTCAGCTTTTGCTCCAGTCAGACTGTTGGTTTCCTGAAGCTCCTCACAGCAGCTTGTTGATGCTTCTGAAGTTACACATTTTTCACTTTCATCGTCTTCTACGGCGCTTGGAGATTCATCTGTTGACCTGCCAGAAGGACAAATAAAAAGCAGTTCAGACGTCTGCAATAGAAGTAAATCAGCAGAGAAACATACAGAATCTTCCTAAAGGAACTTTATCCTATTTGGAAACATTAAAATACAAACAAATTTAAATGTGTTTTATTGAGATACACAAACTCAAAGCAACACATAGTTTAGTTCACTTGACTTTAATTTACTCCATTTTAGTTTAGATCACTTTAGTTTACTTAACTTTAGTTCGCTTTAGTTTAATTCACTTTATTTTAGTTTGATCACTTTAGTTCTCTTCACTTTTGTTTAGTTCACTTTTGCTTAGTGCGCTTCATTTTAATTCACTTTGGTTTAGTTTAGTTCGCTTCACTTTGATTCACTTCACTTTAGTTCACTTTAGTTTAGTTTGATCACTTTATTAAGTAATAACTTAATAAGTATTTATATTCCTGTTGGTATTTGTACAACTTTACTTTTGTACAGTTTTTTATTGTCACTGTTTGTAAAAAGTCTTTAATTCACATTTTGTACATTTTTAATTAACCAACTCGACAGAAGCACACTCTTCTTTACTGGAGTACAGTATTTTTACTACTACACTGAATTTATGCTGAAATCTTGCCCTTTCTGTGCAGTATTTTTATTCTTTATTCTGTTTATTTATGTACCACAGAAACCAGATTATTTACTTGCACTGAATACATTTTCTCTCTGTCTGAAGTTAATCAGATCAAATGTTTCTTGTTTCAGCTTAGTTAGAATTACCAAAATTATTTATAGAAAACTTAGCGAGAGCATTTTTTAGAAAAAATAAAAAGTTTACGTACATTTAGTCAGTAATAAGGAAAACTGTATTTTAATCTGTATGATATGGATCAAACCTTTTGGGCTTCCTTCCACGAATGTCTGATAGATTTACTGACACATCTGAGTTAGCTTTAGGAACACCTGTGTTTGTTTTAAGGCCACACGTTAAACACGCCTCTTTTTGTGTTTGATATGATGGGAAAGGGAAAATAAAAACGGGGATGGTTGCACCATCCTAACTGTGACGTACAGAGGTGGCAGCATCATGCTGTGGGGCTGCACGAGGAACTGGTGCACTTCTTAAAATAGACGGCATAATGAGAAAAGAACATTATGTGGAAATATTGAGGCAACATCTGAAGACATCAGCCAGGAAGTAAAACAATCTGCTCAAAACTCATAACTTTGTTTATAATGCCAACATCCTTGTGCTACTTATAGCTTCTTCTTATTCATATTTTACAGATTTCAAATAATTTTTGGTCCTCTTAAACCTTCATATTGGCTGAATGTTAGAGTGGCTTGATAACTGAAATCATATGTTAATAATTTATTACCTCTGTGTGTCCTTTTCAAGCTGATCTTCTCCATGATAAGATTCATCCTCTTCCTCCTTTTTTGTCTCTTGCTTTTCTTCATCGTTTCCAGCGTTTTCCTGCACATGCTCAGTTGCTTCTTTACAAACAGAAAGTTCAACATCCAACGGTTCGCAGCTTTTTCCCTCAGACCTCTGCAGCTCCTGGACTAGATCAGGACTGGGACAGTCCCGGTTGTCTGATTCCAGCCCAGACAGATTGCTCAAGAAGAAGTCCGGTGGCAGGCTCTTAACAAACATGCTCTCATCTTCATCGCTGCTGTAATCATCTTCATCTCCCTCATCTTCTGAAACATCGTCAGAGGAAGAGTGTTCCTCTGGTCCGTCTATGGGCGACGTCATGTAGGGCAAGCTGAGGGATTTAGTGTGTCGACTGTTCAGGTCGAGGCTGAGCGGTCTGTGTGGATTCGGCTCTGACACACTCAGCGTCGGTCTCTCAGCTTGAGCCATGACTTCATACTCATCATCAGAGTGACCAGGAGGCTCGACGGAGAACTCATTAATCTGAAAGGCAAAGAGACCAAAATGCTAAAACTACTTATTTAATCTGTCATGATAACAAACTTTGCTGGATGATAAATTGTTGGGGGAATGAACAATAATGTTGTTTTGTACAACGGTGTATTAGGGCCATCGTAGATAAAAGTTTAAAAAAAAGAAGGTAATTTCTAGGAAATTTTCTAGAAAAACATAGGAAATTTCTGAGTCGAAAATGTGCTAGAAAAAAATCTGAAATTTTGGGATTAAGTTTAGTAATTTTGTAAAAGAAAAACTAGAAATATGAGATTGAACAGTCAATAATTTTCTAGAAAAAACTAGAAATTTTGAGAATAATTTCAGAAACTTTCTAGTTTCAAAAGTCAGTGTTTTTACTTTTGAAACTCAGAAAATTTCTGAGGTGAATCTAAAAATTTCTGAGTTTTTTATAGATTTTTTGTACTTCACAAATTCATAAATTAAAAAAAATTCTAGAAAATTTCTGAAATAAATTATTTAAATTAATTTCTGAGTTTTTTGGCAGAAATGTATTCCTCTTTTTTCTGCTTCTACAATAACTCTAATACGCCGTTGTATGTTTTGAAACATTTTTTAAGTGAGATACTGATAATGGTACAAGAAAGCAAGTTCGCCTTCTCAAAGATCAAGCAACACTGAAACTAGAAGACAAAAAAACAACCAAAAGATTAAATAAAATATAAATTAAAACACAAATAATCATAAACATACATAAAATGGATTATGAAGACTCTGAAAACAAAACTGCCCTTCAAAAAGTATCAAAATGGAAATGATCAAGCCTTTTAATTTATGATGTGATGAATTGATTTATTGCTTATTGCTGAATGTTAATTCTACATAATTTGTGAGATAATAATGTCCCACCTGATAGGACCCACTGCAGTCCATGTGGTCCATGGCGCTGCAGTCCATCAGGTCCAGGAATTCAAAGTTGTCCTCGATGTAGCCCGACACTTTGCGGTCGTCTTCCTCGGCTTCAGTTGAGTTTAGAAAATCATCAGAATCAGAAACGCTGTCGTCTTCATGCTGCGAGGCTGCAGCCGCCTGCTGATAGTCCAGCTCTGATCCCTTCATTTCTGTAAATAAATGATGATCAGGGTCAGAAATATGATGGAGTACTAGAGCTACAGTTAGAAAATGAAAAGAATACAAATACAATTACATAGATAATTTCACCCTTTCATGAAAATATCATTATAATGTCACAAGAGGAAACTCATAATATCACAAGAATAAAGTTGTAAAAGAATAATGTTGAAATAATATGCTAACAAAGTCATAATGTTACGTGAATAAAGTCGAAATATTATGAAAATAAACTTTAATTATGACTTTAGTCTCATATTATTATGACTTCGTTAGCGTATTATTTGAACTTTATTCTTTTACAACTTTAAAACCTTGAAATATAGGTTTCTTCTGAAGTTACTATTCTCATAATACTGACTTTATTCTCATAATATTATGACTTTCTTCTCGCATAACTTTATTCTCGCAATTCTGACTCTATTCTTCTAATATTACGACTTTATTCTAGTAATTTTATGCATTTCTTATTTTCTAATACTGCATCATACAAACAGAAGCTTGCAGGTTAGTAGGAGAGACACAACATATTTAGGTCAGCATGTTTAACTAATCATTATGAATTTGTAAAAATCACCCATGTATTCGCTGTCTTGGTCTTCATCTCCCATGTTTTCGTGATTATCTTCCTCTGTGCCGGAGTTGTGGCTTTTCACTCGTTTTTCTCTCGGTACATGTTGGCCCCCCGTCTCCTTGTGTCCACAATCTTTTCTTAGCTCCTCACCGTTTTTCTCTTCTCCTCCTTCATTCCTCTCCTCCTCAGAGACTTCTGCTGCCCCTTCATGTCCCTCTGTGTCCAAATCTTCTGTTTCATTTTCACTCTTGTCCTTTTCTTCAACATTTTTGCTCTCTTCCACGTTCCACTCCATTAATTTTGGCTCCTTGATCTCGATCTTTCCCCCTGCCTCCTTGCCATCCTGCTTGTCCCCTCCGTCTTTGTCTCTTCCCCGGATAATGACCCTATCACTGCCACCTCCTTGAAGAACCCCCAACGCCAGGTTAGAGGTGATATGTAGCGGCACAGTGACCATGGTGGGGCCGGTGATGTGCATAGCTGCTCGTCTGGCTTTGTTGGAGAGTCCTGGAGACCTGGTCTGGACGCCCTCGCTGCCCGGCACCGCTAAACCCTCTGGGTCCAGAGCCGTGTAGGTCCCCTGGGTGCCTGCTCCTCCGCTCACTAAGCCCGTTCCTCTGCGGTAGGTCACGGCATATTCTCTGCTCCCTAACCCGCTGGCGGGTGCTGCGGAGTCTGAGCCGGGCGGAGCCAGGCTGGTGGCTGCAGGGGACAAGTTGGTGGATGGAGGACGCGGCCCAGAGCGCCTGGAACCTGAAATACAAGGAACAGTTCAAAACAACCAGAGTTGGTTAGAAACTAGTTTCATCTGCTCAATTACTTGGGTAACTTTTTTGACAAACTTTACTTTTAGGAATATTTTTACTATTTCTCGATTTTCTACCCAATGAATTAAAAACAAACACGTTTTAACCAAAAATTCACCAGCCACAGACACAAACCTGCAGTTTTTGGTAACGTTTCATAAGTTTTTTATTGAAAGAAACCTATTATTTATTTTGCCTAATTTTGTTATTTTTTTGTTACTTCTATCAGTTATTGTCATTTTTATCTTTAACATACAAACATTTCTACTTAACTTTATATTTTCATGTATCTGATTATGTAATTTTTTAATATTAAATGATTGATAATTTGATCAGTTACTCTGCACTTGAGTAGACGTTTCACCAAATACTTTTTTTCTCGTACTTGAGTAATTTCTTGGATGGCTACTTTTTACTTTTACTCGAGTAAAAATATTTTGAGCAGTGTTAGGGTGTCTTGTCACTTTAAATCCAGATAAGCTGCTGCTGGCCACACCCCATTAGCTCAACATTTACATTCACATGTGAAAATGGCTGCAAACTGATGTGCAGTTATACAACCGTATATCTTTGAAAAGCATTAGTAGAGCCTTCTCCACAACCAACCAGAATGTAGCAAGTGATTTCTGGACGGCAAGTCAACAACAAAACACTTGTCTTTTCCAGCAGCCATTGTACAGCTCATACAGCAGTAAAACCAACTAAGCCCAAATGTGCTGGAGCTCAGCTAAGGTTGCTAAGTAAAGGGCTGGGCTTCACTGGAGTAGCTAGGTAACAGGAGTTGCTAATTTGTGGCATTACATTCTGGAGGTTTTTGAAACAGTTTTATTTTCAGACACCAAAAAATATTAATTTATTGCAGAAAAACATCTGGGTAGTTTGATTAAACACTTGGGCTGTTTATAGAAGCAGTGTAAATCTAAATGGAAGTATAAAAATGTATAAAATGATAATTTTGCATAATAGACCCACTTTCAGTTATCTTCTATTGTCTATCATGCTTGTCTGCTTTTAATTCAGCTACATCAGCAATGTTTTTTGTTTCTCTTTCAGTTTCTGCTGTTAAAAATGTTTCTACTGCATTTTATTTTCGACATATACTTGCTTTACCAATTATTCTGCATCTTTACAGACTCAAAAAAGTATTTCTGCTTCAGTTTAGCTTCTTCAGTAGATTAAGTTGCAAATTAAGCTCATTAGATTAACTGCATTTTCAAAACAAAGCTAAATTGTTCTTATTCTGATATAATTTATTCTTGGTCTTTTTTTTATTATTGTGTTTTTAAATCTATCCTTTTTTATTTTGGTACATAGTGTGGTCTGCTTACTTAATCAATAGCTAGCGTCATTACTACAGCTGTTTTGTGGATCAGAAGGAAATAAAATTAGGAGCTAATTGTTTTGACTATCGTCTAAATTTTCTGTCACCACAAAACTCTTTCACAATAGAACATACAATTTTACTAAAAATAAAAAGAACTTTGCATCAGATCAGTTAGGCACAGCAAATAAATAAAATAAAAAGAGTTTATTGCTATAAATCCCCGTTGATTAATTAAACCAATTTTTTAAATATTTGAGAGCAAAGCACCTTCATTTGGGTAGGACGGTGTGCTGAGGGAGTCCATGCTTCTTGCCGGTCTTAAAGATGTTCTGTCTTTTTCTGAAATTACAAAAGGTAGTGACAACTTCATGAAGGAGAATATAAAGACGCAGGCAGCATTTAAACGAATGTGGTAAAGGTTTGCATAACTGAATAGTTTTATTTTTTCTACCACTCCAAAACTACAGATTATCAGATAATCTGGAGCTTACTCACTTCAATAAATAAAACTGAAAGCACTTTTTTGTTTGTTTTTGGAAAAACCCACAAATAGAGACAGAGAAGTCAAATCTCTCATTTCCTACCCTTGGCAGAATGTTTGTGTTTCCGTCGCGGGTCTGGGAATCGTCCTCCAATGTTGAAAATGGACATCCACTTCCTGCCTTTGAGTGATCCTTTCCTCCTGAGGACGCAGTTTAGTGAACAATGTCTAAATTTTATCCAAATTCACATATCTATGAAGCTAATTTACATTCATGTGGCCTTGAATAAGTTTAACCATCTTTAAATGTAAGTATGGTCCTGTATTAATATTTTATCTAACGGATCAATGATCCCCTCACTTGTCTGTGCCTTCGATGATTGAGTGGTAGGGTCTGATGGCGAGGGGACCATCGCCTGGACTAATGTTCCCAAAGTTAGGCTGAGAACCCGACGACCTGAAGAACACGAGCTCCTGATTGGGCAGCGCCGACGGCGAGGGGAGGGACTTCCTCCTCTCTGTAGGTGCGCCTAAACGACGGAGAATGCAGAGATGAAGCAGGAGTCTGAATGTGGGGAATGTCTGAGTGTTTCTCCAGACCTTCCAGAGGAAACAGCTGAGGGACGTGAGTGAGGACGAACTCCACCACGATGGACTGGACCCGGACCTCCATGAAAGCTGCGGTACCGTTGAATCCAGACGCCTCGATGTCCTTGGACCTTATCATGCAGGGAAATAAATATGTTTATCAACTGGTTTTAAGAAGGAGCAGCTTTAATTCATGTTAAAACACAAGGAAGGAGAATTTGAAGAAGGACCAAGATGAAGAAATAACTGATAAAGGGAAGATTTCAATGGAAAATAATGTGTAAAGACAGACAGAGAGACAAATCTCATCAATTCACTTGTTCTAGAAACTCAAAGCAATGCTTCACATAAGCCAGTTTTAAGTAACAAAGCAGGTGTAAGGCAGGTACGTTAGCACACCTGAGCAGGTTGGGGGCCCAGACGATGGCCAGGTTGCGAGCGTGCATGTTGGTCTCTGAGGAATAGGAAGCCATCTTGACCAGGTGACGCATCAGAAACTCCAGAGTCCTGCGAGAATAATGGTTAACATGATTTTATCTTTTAAAAAATTACAATTTGTCATTATATATACACCTCACTAACAAACAATTATGTTTAAACAAGAGTCATGTCTGTGTTTACTTTATGAATTTGAATCCTTGGTGACCTTTTATTTATTTATTTATTGCTAAGATTTGAAGCTGTTCAACTATAAAAGTCATCTAAATTAAATCAGAGTAATGAACTTTAAAAAATCTAAACAAGTGGGTCCCAAAACTATGGCTTTTAATATACTATTAAAAATGTACATTCTTAAAAATATTTTTCTGTCACTTAAGTATATGGCAAATAAGTTTCCTTACACAACTGGAACATTTTAGGAAAAAAATACATAAAATTTATTAGATTTAAAGTCAATATTGAAATAAATTAACTGGTCATCCCTCTATTTCTCTCTTGCTTGCACTACTTTATTGAATGTTCTTTTTATTTGTCTTAATAGTTTATTTATAAAATTTCCATATTCTTATGCTTCACATAAGTATAAGAATAATAACATCAAATAACAAAATCTAAGTAATTTCAGAAACTGAATTTTACTGCTTAATGAAGAAAAAAGTATTTTTTATTTATCATCCTTCATTGAAGCACACAGAAAAGATACAGAAACATGATATAAAGGAATAGTTTATTATCTTCAATCCTTAATTTTTTAGCAAAACTGTTTATCTGGAACCTCTGCCAAATTTGGCTAAAAATAAACCTTCAACACCAACGGCATAATGGACTACAACCGTTTTAGCTACGTTTTACCTGCTATAAGGTTAGTAAATATTAAGAAGCAGAGGATTTCAGTTTTAGAGGCTCTACCTGTAATGAGGTTCTGGCAGCTCCTTCAGCACATCCCTGATCTTTACCAGCCTCTCCTCCTCCAGCTGGATGGCCACTGCCTCCTGCAGGAAGACATGCACTGTTAGCATTTTCCATTTCTTAAAACATTTACCTTCTCGAAAGTCAGTCAACATAATAGTCAATGAGAATCCACTTGATCTTGAGCATGTAATTTCAGAGAGCAGAATCAGAGTTACTCACAGCAAACTTGTCATACAGCTGGTATGTGAGCAGAGGGTTGGGCAGCTCTCTGAAATAAGCTTTGCACAGAGAGCTGACGCAGTGGATGTCCTGCAGATATACATCTTTGTTCAGATCTGGAGACCCGTCACTCTCAAACTCGCCCCTGGTTTCACAGAAACAAAAGATTCACCTCATAAGGTTTTCACAAACAAATCTAAATAAGATCTAAACTTATTTTCGAATGCGGTCATAAGAAGATTGTACAGAATGCAGAATCTTTGCAATAATAATTTGCATCCTGACAAAGCCTTTTCTACTCCATTATTTACATGCTAACTGAGATTTGTAGAGCCTGAGATGGAGCTCTTGTGTTTTTGCTGGTGGTGGGACTCAATTAAATTATTTAATTGAGTTAATTTAATAGTGTCAATTGTAATTAGTTAATCAAAATGAATCAACAAAATAAACATTTTCAATTCCAAAACCCTTTTTGCAGCTAAACTATTGAATGAATAGACATATGGCTACATACATATTTTTAGTTTTAAATTTGTTATTCAGCCATCAGATTAGTGCAAAGTGCTATTATCACTATTCACCTTTCACGTTTTTCAGGAACCCCTTATCATTCATGTAACTTCTTTTTTCCTTCAGACATCAGCGCCAGCGTTAGTAGTGTGCTGCTACATGTTTAGCATTGAGGCTTGAACAGCTTTGGAAATGGGCTAACTCCTTTTAGCACAACTTGAACACAACAAAAGTATTTACCAGCGTCCCAAAATAACGTTTTTTGACGCAAAAAGCCATTTCTCTTGACTCAAGAGAAACGACTTTGTCATCCATGGTTTTTGTTTGCGGATGTTGTTTGTGCGCCAGATTTACGGGCGTACCGAAACACGTGAATAGAAAGGTTCCGGCTCGGGACTTCTTTGTGTAAAAAAAAAAAAAAAATGCAATTAATTTCGTTAAAATTGTTAACATGTTAAAATCCAAGTAATTAATTAACTCCCTAAAGTCCCGACTCTAGTTTCTGCGTTTTGTTTTAGGTGAATTTACAGCAACATTCCCTTCTGGGAAGATTAGCTTCTCTCATAATCGATTCTGCATGGGGATAATTTTGTAACTGTAAAATTATGGATTCAAATTGTTTAAAAATGGTCTTAATTAATATCCCTCACAGGTCATTGCTGATGTCTTTCCATCTTGGTATTGAGCTAATGCACACCAACAATACACCTGATTAACCAATTAATCAGGTGGATTTGATTATAAAACATCTGGTTATGCCACTTCCTCCTCTTACGGCAGAAACCTTCAGGTTGTGCTTAGATTTTCCTTTGACTGTATTGAAAGCATGGAAATATCTAGTGTGAAGGGGTACCACACAATTAGCCAAATAAAAAAGACTAACCGTAGTTTCTGGATGTTGGACGACACTCCAGACAAGCGGTAGATTCCATCCACGATCCCATGTTGCTCCACAAACTCGCTGCAGGATCGGAGCACCAGGGGAACTGCAGGAAATCACTCTGATTATTAAAAGCAACTACAGAACAACAGACAAAATGAGGTATGGACAAAGGTTATAGTACTTCTGCTCATACATTTGTTGAATTTCAGTATAGGACTTTATATATCAAACCAGATCATAAAAATACGGGAAGCTAAAGCCAGCTGTTGCTATCCAACGCTGCAAAAACACAAAATTTTGCAAAGTATTTTTGTCTAATTTCTAGTGCAAATATTACTTGAAATAACCTTTCAGCAAGGTTTAGGAGCTTGTTTTAAGTCAGTAATTCTTGAATGTTGACTTAATTAACAAAATAGTACAAGTTGCATTGGTGCATTTTTTTCTGTGTTAGGAGTGTTGGAAAGCTTCTTGCGTTTTGCAGTGAAAAGATAAAAGATTTTCCTCATTTTTAGGAAAATATGCTGTCAGGTTGAGGTTACTAGACAGATAAAAAAAAACACTGGTATAAAAAAGGTGTTAAAAGACTTCCAGGAAACAGGAAACATAATAAAACCTGAGGTTTTTTTGGTGTACAGTGCAGTTAATCTTTTTTTTTTTTTTTTTTTACTAAAAATAATTTCTTCATGGTGATCTAGAGGAATTCAATCAGCAGTTAGATTTATATTTAATCTTTCATACCCACATAAAATAAATAATTTCTTTGTTGAAATTTTCCAATGAAAGTAAACATGCATGTTTACTTTAACCACCAGATTTTGTATTGAGACAGAATGCTGTAATAACCACAATACCTGCTGCTGAACAAATGAGTGAAACAAAATATTAAGACCGCAATTCAACTTCTTCAATCTGTGATGAAATCCCAGTAACAGCACTCTGGCATTTTTGCACAATTTACAGGCGTGACCTGTGTGCCTGACGAGCTTTCAGCTCTTTCAAAAAGACGTAATTTGGTGCTAAATGTTGTCTAACCAAACCAGAGACCACCAGAACTAAATGAAGGCTGATCTGAAATTCCACCTGCTGTCTGAAAAGTCTTAAAAGTTTTAATTAGTTAAACTTTGCAGACATTATCTAGAACAAGCAACAGTTTTTTTTTACAAACCAGGAAGGTGTGTCATCATGCAGCTCTTCGACCTAATCTAAAAAAAAAAATGCCACTCAATTTTTGACATCTTTACCCACAATGAACCCAGTGAAACCATGAAAACAGAGGAAACATAAAGATACTCCCATCAACCTCCTTTGTGGTTTGGGTTCAATGCACTAAGTAAAAAAGAATAACCTGCAGTGGTAAGCGCGAAACTTTACTGGCTCATTGTCAGAGTCTCAGTATTGCCATTGTAAACTTTTATTCTCAATATTTATGATTATGTTCATGAGCTACAGAAACAATATAAACAGACTCCTGCTTCTAGGGATTTTTGGTATCTGAAAAACTGAAAATTTGGCCTCAGTTCTTTGGTGTTTGTGTTTTTGGTTTGATTCTTTCTACTAGGTGATTTATGCATCACAGTTTCTGCCATTATAATTCTTCTTGTAGGTCTATTTTCATAGTCATTTTCTATTTTCATAGTTATTGAACTCCCTCTACATTGTTTCCTACCTCAGTTCACATCTTGCCATATTCTATTCAAAGTCCTATATTAATTATCACTCAAAAGGTATTAGATTATTCCTTTGTATTTTGTTTTTCTGTTGTAACATGTTGTTCTTTGTGCTTTTCTACTTACTTTCCTTAGATTAATGTTAGCATTTCTTTGGTTTAGTATGTCATCTTTTGTTTCTCTCATATTATACCCACACTGCCTCATTATCCCCACGTTTCACCCGATCTGCCACTCATACAGCTAACTAGATACCTAGTTAGCTACCTGGCTGTACAGATAAATAGATAGATACATAGTCAGACTGACAGACAGACAGATACTTTCCTCCTTTCTGTTTCCATATTTTGTGATAATCAAGAGATTAAAAGCTCTTATCTTTCTCTGTTCAGTGCCAGATTTTCAGGGTTTTTTGCCCAGATTCACCTCTAGTTCCTTGCTCCTTTTCAAGTCACATTTTATTTGATGTCTCTGAGATTTGTAAGTTTTGCTTGATAAAATTCTCGTTAATGCCTTTCATCATCAGTTGCTGTTTGCAGTGTCAATACCCTGCAGAGTCAACGTTAAAGGGTTAGTGTTATGTATTTTCCAGGCACATTGTGCCATTTTATAGCACAATCAAGTAACTATGTTACCTTCACTTATTATAGAAGTGCATATCAAACTTAACCTAAAAGAAATTTGATTTTGCACTTTGATCCCTTGAAATTGGGCCTCTATTTCTTTAAGAAGGTCCTACTCTTTCCAACACGCCGCCTTCAGAGCATCATAATAACAATAGCAACTATGCTTCTCCATTAGGCCGTTTATGACTGTTCTTAATGCCGTAATATGATGAGCTCAGAAAATCCATAGTTCCAGCAGGTGTTTGCTAATTGCTGCTGCCGCTAGTCTGAAGGGGCTGAGGCAGGAATCAAAACAACACTCCAGGTATATATTTGATGAGGAAATAACATAACAGTTTGTTTGATTTAAGGCAAATAATACTATATTTATGTCTGATTAAGTTTTTTAATCGATGTCACTATCAGCTTTACACAGCAAGAAACTGAAATTTGTGTCCACTGCACTTTGCAAAACTCTAAAACTACTAAATTAGACTACTCTACCACACAATAATGCACTTTTTAGTCTCTTCTGAAGAAAAGTGGTTGCACTAGACTTTAGAGGATCAGATTAAAGAGGAATACAAATGTAAAAGCTTTTAAGGTTTTGATATTTTTATCTGAAAATCCATAATTCTGCTCTAATCCCTGTTGATTTATCATATCCAGTCCCACTGAAGTTTGAAGTTGTGACATGACAACTTATTTAAAAAAAAGTTTGAAGGCTATAAATCCACAAATTCAGCTAAAACCTCTGACGTGATCAACTCTAGAAGCCCCAGATAGAAATAGTAATGGTAGTCAGTGTTAGAGTAATACATTATCAGGTTTTGTCAAAGCAGGTGTGGTTGAAGTTTTGTGGTTTTAATGTTATTATAGAAAGTCCCTTAAAAGGTACATAAGTGTCTCTGCTACTGATTATTTATGAAACTATACAATCCTGACAGCTAAAAAGAAGAAAAACACTCAATAAGACGAATCTGATGCTTTACATTCAGGTTCTCAGCAATCTGACAGCGGTTTTGTGATGCAGGAAATACAAATACAGTCTTGAGATGAATGTGTGAGGACAGAGGCGATGACTATCCACTTACTCTCCTGATTAGAGGTGGTGAGATGCTCCAGCAGATCACATCCAAACACCTTCTCTTTGTTGCCTCCTTTTCTTCGATTTCTCCGCATCTCTTCCTGCCTCGGGTTTCCACCTCACATTCAGAGCGGCCTGCGTTGCTCCTCCGTCAGCTCAGCCTGCCTTCCTGCCTGCCTGGGCTGGATTTGCTCTCCAACTCTCGTTAGTGTGGCAGTGAATTTGTGGAGGACCTGTGCATTTCAGGGACTCTAGCGCACTGCTGCTGCTGCTGCTGCTGGAAACTCTGCCACCTGTTTGAGCTGTATCGCATTGTAAAGCTGGAGTCTTTGGACAAACTGTTAGTCTTCCCCCCTGCAAAACCAGATAAAACATGTTTTTATCGGCGCAAACTGCAGATGACTATCCATGCAAAATCAAACAAGCTGCACTCAATCCTTGGTGTGCAAATGTGGCTTTCCACTTCCCCCCCGATGAACTCAATTTATTTTTCGAATCACAGGCCACACCCTTGTCCCTGTACTTCTGCTATTCAGTGAAAAGAGCCCCTGAATGATCACCGCTGTCACACATTTTGGGACTCTTTGAGCTGCTGGACCAACTGAAGCCTCCGGTCTCGACTTTTTGACCCCCCCGCTGTCTTCACAAATGGCCCCTTCGCCCTTCCTGAACACATGTCACGGCCATCGCAGGGCCCGTTCTCACTGCAGCGGAAGTCGAGCTTGAAAATACAAACGCAGACCGACATTCAAACTCAACCCTCCGCCGTCTCCACCACCCTGGCACCTGCTGCCTCCCTCCCATCGCTCATCCCATCCCTGTCCACGCAACCCTGTTGAGGTTGGAGTTTAAAACTGGGAACAAGGGAGAAATAAACAAGTTACAAAGCAAAAACAAGTGTTCCTACCTTCACTCTGCAACGGCACACAAGAGGCAGCATAAAGTGATGACGCAAAAAAACCACTAAACTTCCCCTGTTAACTTCCTGAGTGTCTCTCCTTCTCTTGTGCTTTCTCTGTGCAATGCGGCTCAGTTTCTCCGCCTCTGTAGGGAAATCAGTTCATTGTATCTGCATGCTGCATCTATTTCCCTTTGTGAGCAACGTTTGCCTCTTTGTTGTCCAACTTCCATGTGGTTTACTCACTCAGGTGGGAAGAAGCGGACATGTTAATACGTATATGAAAAAAACACATTTCTATTTCTGTATTTGGAGTTTTTGTGGCCTCTTGATGAAATCTGTCATGTTTTAAATGTTTTATGTTTTCTGGACAGCATTTTGGTCCTTTTGGTAATTTAAGGTGCTTTCTAAATAAACCTGGATTGGATTGAATGGGATTATTATCTTTTATAATAGTATCATGTTATGCAAATAAACTGTGCAAAAATAAACACTGTTTGTGCCAAAGTACCACAGTTGGTCAAAGTCCCAATAAGAAGTAGCATAATAAACACAAGTGTGCTCAATAAAGGCTTCAAAACAGAAACAAACAATAAACCAGACAGAAACTGACAGTAATATAAATATAAGCAGATATTTTCGCCTATCATTGACATTATAATCATATTTAAATCAAAACAACCACGGTGGAGCAGCAGGTGTTACAATATTTTATTTTCTGTTCTCTTTTGATCGCTTGTTTTTTAAATCTTACTTTTTTGTATTAGAATCTTAGCTTACTTTTCTGTAATTTGATATTTGGATTAAAGTTTTAATGTCTGTCTTTAGGCTTCTCTCTTCATTTAGATTCATTCCTCCGTTCCCGTCAGCCTACCAGGTGTTGCCCATTTCCTGATTGCCTCACATGCAGCTCATGTTGTCATCCTGTAAGTGTTGCTCTCTGGTTTCATTGTTCTCTACTGGTTTCTCCATTATACTACTTTTCATGCTGGTCCACTGCTTCTCTGCTTCAGTTTTTATATTTTTTATTTCAGTTACTAACATTAAACTACACCAAACTCAGACTTAATGGGTTAGAAGGAAAGGTTGATGCAGAGTCAGGGACTAACTCCCCTAAATGAAGCTGCAAATCAGAATCATTAATTAACAAACGGTGACCTTACTTTAGGGGATACGTTGATTTATTAATGGTTAAGTAATGATTAACAACAGATCAATTTTATATTCTTACAGCTGCATGCCTATGAAGCTATTATTGTTTCTCACATATATCATTATATATTTATGAAGATATAATGATATAACCACAATATCAGTACAAACAAGTATTTTAATTTATCGTTTATATTTTCCTGACCTTTGCTCCCTTTTTTCATCTTTTCTTTATTTATATGTAAACCTTTTTATCATTACTATTATTATAGTTGTTTTTATCACCAAAGGTTCCACTGTCATGTTCCAGCAATACATTAACAAATACAATTTTTTGTCTTAGGCCTACAGACTAGACTAGAATAAAATAGAATAGAAATAATTTATTGCCCCAGAGTGGGGTAATTCATTTGTACCAGCAGTATAGAATAGAATAGAATAAAATAGAATAAGAAATTGTACAATTATTAAAATTAGTATCCTATAATACGCTATAATTCCAAAATGTGCAACTGAATAGGTTGTTTAAAAAAATGTACAAAGTATGCATGTATATTTGTGCATAAAAAACAAATGAGAACATATGTAAATATCATTAGGGATTTAAGTGCTTACTGACTTTGCTGGCAGCAGTTGTTAAGGCCTAACAGCTGGGAGGAAGGATCTATAATAAAGCCTCTTTGTGCACCCTGGATGCAGCAGTCTGTCACTGAAGGAGCTCTTTAGCTCACATACAGCTTCAGACCTCATCCAAAGTGATGTTTTATGGTAAATTATGACCTAATTGTTAGGTAGTGATGAACAAAGTTTGATGTGTGATTTCAGCCAACAGCCAAAAATAGGCTCATTAATACATAAACTAATTGTTACATTAAACATATTTTTATGTGTGACTTCACTTGAGGGCACCCAAAGTGATTTTTTAATGGTTAGGCAATGACGGAGTAGCGGTTAGCAACTCTAACGCGCAGTTTCACTTGACAGAAACACAAACACTGGCTTGGCAATCCGGAAATAAATAACTAAATAAAAGTGGAGAATCATCATTTTTGAGGAAAAAATTATAGGTTGATCACTTAAACATAGGGCTGGACAATAAACAAAAACAATATCGCAAGACAGTTGATCAGTACCACCAGAAAAAGGGTCTGATTGACTGTTCAATAATTTCATTGAACTCCAGTCCAGAGCCGCACAGCATTCTGGAGGATGTAGGCAGAGAAAAGGCTCTAGTCTTTCAAACTCTCACCAAGTCAGCTGAAAACAACTCACTCACTCACTCCTCTTTGGTTACCTAGCAACTCATTCTTCCTGGTTACCTAGCAACAACCTGATTAGTAACTTAGGCAGCAGCAGTTTAAGGTTTCACTAACCTGCCTCATAACTGCCTAAAAATATAAAAACAAAGTGGAGTGAAAACTGTGGACAAAATAGGAAAGGTCACATTGGCAGTATTTCAGATATTTACAAAAAATGAATCAATAATTATTGATATCGATCGATATGAAGCGTTTATATTATAAGTTTTCTGCCATATCGACCAACTCTATTTAAACTTTTGGTGACTTCAAATCGAAGAAAAACAACAGTGGAACTAATCCTAAATACTGAAAGGAAGGTAATTTATCAGTGGGAAAAAATGCATCAATTTCAAAGGGAGAATAAAGATTGAACTAAAGAAGGTCAAGTGTTGTGATCAGTCCAGATTTACCCTCTTCCAGAAAGATGGGCGCATCGGGGCAAGAAGAAGGGCAGAAGAAGTGACGCTCCCTTCATGCTTGTTTCTGGCTGTGCCGCTGATCCAGATGTTGAAAAAAAACAACAAAAATCACAGAAAATTTAGGGGAAATTTTGTTATTTGATCAGAAAAACAAAACATTTAAATCTGTATTCAACAAGTTTCAGGTATCACCACAGTTTTACACAAATATACAAAGAGTAAGACATTAAAGGTTTTCATAAATATCAAAGCTTTATCCTGTAAAACGACATTATCAGACTTGAATAGGAAAATAGCAAAGGAAGGTTCTAAACATCTGAGTTCCTGTGAAAGAGGCCAGATTTGGGCCTAAATAATACATTTTATAGATAATTCAGTTTGTAAAATGGTGTTTTTGCAAAAACACTTCAATGCTGAAAAACAAGGAACCTAAACACCTGAAAATCTCTTGCATTAGATCTGTTTTAGACACGTAGTAGATATGGGAACCAAAATATTAGCAGCTATATTATATTGAGACATTTACCAAAAACATTTGTAGCCATCATTTGAAGAGTTAAGAAGTAATTTGCAAATTTTCTGAATAATTTTGAAATGACGGGGAAAAAAATGCTCTTTATCCCAGAACCAAAATGTTTGAAAAATACATCCTTAGTGGAATCAACAATTAAGATTAAGCAACAATCATTATGCGTTATAAGTGAAAGTCACCACTTTGAGGGTTACAAGTTTAAGTAAAATTTGGATAATTTATCGGCTTAAATCCAGGCAACTGAAGCCACCATTACTGAATATTCAGCAAAATTGTAGAATATTTTACAAGCCAGATCTTTTAGCTATATTTTTATTTCATCCTGCAGATATTTAACCATGCTGTCGCTACTTTACCACAATAATTAGTTATAATAAATTGTGTTTTGGCTTAAATTCTGACAGCAGAACTTCATAAAATGGTGGTTTTGGGTGATTAAAAGAGAATATTGAATATTCAGCAGAATATTCAACTATGGAGCCTCAAAAGTGCCACAATCTCACAAGTAAATAATTGAATTATTTTTATAAGTGATAATTTTATTCCAAACAGTGCATGATAATAAAATATTAATTTGCCCTCTGACCTTTGCAATAAACCCAAACATGTGATTGCTTAACCCAACTGCTGACCAATCACCTTATCTATAGAAATATTAGCCCCGCCCCCTCATTTTCAACAGTAAGGCTAATAATCAGAAGGCGCTGCAGCTTTTTTCAATTTTTTGTATGATGTATTTACAGATGTAAATAAAGGCAGATCAATTCATTTCTAATATACATTTCCAAATGTATTTAAATGATCACTTTGTTCATCTATTAAATTGTGGCACTTTTTGACCCTTGATAGAAAGGAGTGAAGAAACTAAAGTTAAGAACAACAAGCTAAGACAAATAAATAAAAATTTTAAAAAAGAAAGAAAATTCACTTTTGCCCATTTTAGGCTGAAATTTAACATTTGCTGTGAGTTTTAATTTCTCAAAGGACCATCAGTGCAAGACCGTCTTCATCAGAAACAGGAAGGGTTTGTTTCTTTAACTTAGCAGAAGCATTTGTCTCAGAGCGAACACTGAAAATGATCAAAACAACTTTAAATTCACACACACTCAAACATAATACAAGGGATCATCAATATCCCACAAAGAAACAAAACCAAACAAAAAGTCTTAGAGGGAAAAAACAAATATCTACATCTTGAAATATTAAATATCAACAACTTTGTTTCAGAATATAATCTTTACAGAAAGCGTGTAGATAAAAGCCTCTTGTGCTAACCGGGTTGAAAAATAGTTATCTAGATCAAGTGGTTTATCTATTCAAAATGTGATACATTCACTTGACAGATTAGAGAAAACTGAGTGCTTTATTTTAATGATACAAGTTTCCAGTCTTATGTCTCCACCTCCCTGAATGTAGGAGTCTACAGTCCTGCTGAAATGTTCTGCTCTAGTCACACCAGGCAGCTTTCCGTTCCTCGGTCCGGATTCTCCTCCTCTCGTCCGCCGGAGCAGTCCATGGCCTCGGCGCTGTCCGTTTCGCTGCCGGTGAGCATCGGAGACCAGCTCTCCCCGCTCGTGTCCTCCGTCCTCGCCTCCACGTCGTCGTCGGCGCAGCCTCCTCTCTGCCTGCAGAAAGGCGGGATCTCCACCACCACGTACTTCCTCGCCCAGCCGCTCAGAACCGCTTTCTGCCGCATGTCGCTCAGGATCGGCGCCGCGTCGGACCTGGAATTCGTCGCTAAAGGGGAGAGAAAAATAAAGATTCATATCCGCAAAGATCTCTATTTTATTTTGCAAATAATTCCTGAAAACATCTTTTATGTTTTTCTTACAAATTTGTAATAATCTTGCTAAAAAAATATATATATATACTTCCATATATGCAGATATTGTTACTGTCAATCTATGTTATTTGGCTCCATGCTCCCAAAAACACAAATCATACAAAGTATGTTTGGTTTAGTATCTACTGCAAATATCTTAGTAGACTTGAAATAATGTAAAACTAACTAACTAACAAGTACCTTTTAAGAAAAATATAGGAGCTAATAATAGTTCCACTGGAAGATAAGACATTTCCCATGTTATAAGTGAAACAATCTGCCAATAAAACTAGTACTTTTGCTTCAGTATTAACCAATTATTGACTTAAAACCAGCTCCTGTATTAAAAAAATAAAAAATACATTTGGCAATATTTTGTTTTTGCAGCATATTATGGAGTCTAATAAGTGTTGAAAACATACATTGACAGAATATCTACATATTTGTAAATAATGATCATTTACACCTTTCCCATACACCTGAAACATTCATTAGGTTTACCTGGAAGCGTGACAGAGAGCAGAGTGGACGTACAGGTAACAGAACCGGCGTTATTGGATCCGACCGGGTCTGTGAGGTGGAACATCTCGGAGCGCGGCAGCTGCGGGGACACAGGTACGGAGTGGCACTGCCTGCCTGGCAGCTGCTGCCAGTAGAAGGACGTCTCCTGCTGGGACGCTCCGGGCCCGTGGGTCGGCGCCTGGTTGCTGAACACGCTTCCAGGCGGGGAGTGCAAATCAAACACCAACGAGAAGACGGACTTGCTGGGCACGTCGAAGAACTTGATCTTGCCCCCGCAGAGGTCCTCCCGGGCCGTGAACGGGTTGATCTTGCGGGTCCTGAGGTTCCTCTGAGAACTGGGCGGGTCGTAGTACGGGTCCTGGACGTTGATTTTCCTCCCCGGCTTGCAGGAGAAGATGTCCGACTGGCTGCGGCTGAGCCAGATGTTTCGTCTGGGCCGGGGCGATTTGGGAGGGATCTTATCGTTTTGGCAGCCAAGAGGATTCAGTCGTTTGAAGGCCTGGATTTTCTCACCTTCAGTACAGAAAACAGAGTTTCTACAACTGCTTTACATGCAAAATAAAGCAAAAAATATTACAAGAATCTTAAAAACAGAATCTTTATGTTTCTTAATTTGTAGATTTGGAAAATCCAAGGTGATTCCCACAAAGTCCCACAAACTTTAGTAACTGATTATTCTATTGATTATTCTGACAATTAATTGATTAATCTGGATAGAAAATTGCCACATTTTGCAGATTTTACATTTAACCACTTCAGCCTTTTTATATAATATTAAAAATGCATTAAAAGATGCAATAATTAAATTAATTTTTGAAAGAAGAAAATATTTTTTTTGCCTAAAATACAACATAGCATTACTTTACTCGGCCACTTGAGGAGGACATATTTATATAAAAAAACATTTTTCATTTTAAATGCTATATATGTATATATTTTTAAATAGTTTTGGCTTCTTTACTTCTCTGAGTATGTTGCTCTTCCAGCAAATGACCTACTATAATTCCTGCTAACGCTTAAGTTTTTACTAAATTAGTTAACGATTATTTCAATAACCGATTAATCACAACTAATCTGATTAATCGTTTCAGCCCAAGATTAGAACTTAGCATCCATTTTCATAAGGTAAACCTCCACTAAGTGCAAAATTACTGACCAGACTCCAGCAGCTAATGTTGCTCTGGCAGCATTTCATGTTTTGCCAGCCATTAATAACAACCACTCCAGATTGTTACAGCAACACTGTTTTGAGTGCAGCCACCATGTTTCTGAGAAACCCAGAGCTGGGTCACATCCGTCTAAAAATATTGACAATTTTAAAGTCTAAATATTGTTTTTCCACCAGCCTTCATCTTGCCAAATAAGTTGGAAAGCATCCAGCTCCCATCATAGTTTGGTTACTGCAATGACAAATTTAAACAGCCTCTTTTATTTTGAAAAAAAAAGAAAAAGAAGTGATTAAGAAGAATTGAGCTTGATTTCCTCTGTTGCACTGCAAGTTCACACAAACATAAACTTAACTTATCATTTAATAGATGATAAATTAAGTTTGTGCAAAGGTAAAAGACAATGGCAGAGAAGAAGTTAGTATGACCACTAGGTGGCAGCACAGGTATATTCTTTAAATGATTCTCCTGAGTTTACAGCAGTTTTCAAAGGTCCTGGATTGGATGACTATTCAGACATTTGGACAAGATTCACTAAATGTAATTCTCTGAGAAAAGGCTGATTCATAGTTGCAAGAGGTTTACAGAAACAGAGATCTTTGCTTCTGTAAATATATATTTTTTTCTGATCAAAGATGGAAAAAAAAGAATTTGACATCTTTAAAATAAAGCATCAACAAAAATATGTAACTTCACAACAACACGATTACAATCATGTCTGACAAAAACCATTTGGGACTTCTTATTATGAAACATAAATATATACAAGTACGAGAGATGGTGTGTTAAGAAGAACTGATGTTATCAGCCAAACCAACAGCTGCAAGAAGAGATCATCACTTCCATGTTTTGTACACAACAGGAATAATTCCTCTGTCCAAAGGCTCAGATTGTTTTTTTTTCCTCTATATTCTGATAATCAGGCAGGCCGGAAACCAAACATTAGGCTGAATTAGAGGAAACATGTTGGCCTGAACGGACTGGGTCTCATTTTAATAAACTCACCAGAGTTTCTCTTTAGATCAAGATGAGATACAAACCATACATATAAATAAATGACTTTAGTAGACAGTGATGCTGCAGTTTTATTTAAGTGCTCTTACTTTTTGACATGGCTTTCTTCTCATTGTCGCCGGTGAGTGAAGCGCTCTCGTTTTCCATCTCTACGACTTTGAGCCGAGCGAGGATCTCCTCCAGCTGCCGGACGATGTCTGCAAACGACGGACGGAGTTTGGGATCCATCTGAAGGGAACATGGAAGGCAGGAAACCGCATTTAAAACTATATTCAGATTTTTAAATACTAATTTAAAGCATCAATCAATCAATCAAATGTTATTTTTACAGCACCTTTCAGCGCTTTAAACCATAAAAACACAGTCAGAGAAAAGAGTCACCAGCTGAAGCATTACATTTTGCCGTCGTTACACATCAGATTGTTGATTATGTTTCAAAAACATAGTCCAGTTGTGTACAAGTCCAGTTTCAAAGAACACAGTTTCGGCAGTTTTGCAGTTTTCTGGCAGTTTGTTCCAGATTTGTGGTACATAGAACCTGAATGCTGCTTGTCCACGTTTGGTTCTGGTTCTGGGCAGACATGCATTTACAACAAAACATTAAACATAATCTATACATTTTTATTATTCTATGAAAATTTTAAAGTTTATGTAAGTAAGTTTTGAAGTCAATGACAACGCAGTTTGTTTCAGATAAAAAAATACTTACAATTTTGTAATTTTGAAGTCTGCATAACAACACTAGAGATTGCTTTGCAGCCACTTGTGTATATTTTCCTTTCAGAACAATATTTCTTGCACCAGGATCGTCTTGTTTCCAGCTCCATCCTTAAAGTTACCTTTAAGTTAGTTCTGTCTTTAAGTGTACCAATTAATTTGTACAATACTTTGTAAAATGTTTAGTTTTTGCAGTGTTCAGAGGAATTTTTATTTGATGGAAAAAGTAAAAAAAAGTTACATTTGCTCTTTTTGGACCCGAGTCTCCTTTCCCTCAGGTTTCTCTGCACCAGGTAATCTTATAAATAAGGTGAGTTCAGAGGGCAACAGGTTGCAGTTGTTTCTATTTAGGGATGTCCGATTTTTCAGATTTTTAAGAGTAAAAATATTTGAAATTCCTGTATGTCAAAAAAAGGGCAAGACGTGTGAAAACTTTCATTTTGATTCTTTGGATTTGGCAATTAACTTTCATCATTTTGGGTTTTTCCCCAGCCACAAATACTGAAAAGAGATCAATCAAAAGGAGAAGTTGCATTTCTATTGGCTTGTTCAGGGGAAAGACTCAAATTTTAAGCCAGATTTGAATAATCAGAAAGGGCAGGGATGTCCAAAGTGCAATTCGGGGACCATTTGTGGCCCTTGGGATGATTTTTATGCAGCCCTTATCCACAACTAAAGTCAGGGGTTGATGCAGATAAAGAAATGAGACATTTTAATATTGTGTTTAGTTTCTAAGTACACATAAAATAAAAAATAAAGTTTGCTGAGCCCCCTGATGCTTGCAGAGCGATACAATGCAGTTTACAGACTAGGTGGAATAAAGATTCAGCAACAGATTTGGAAAAAGGATAACAGAGACACAGATGATAAAAAGACAACAGAAAAGGATGAGAGCGGATAAAGGAGTCTGCATAGGCTCAATTAGCAGGGTGCTTCAAAAACTTTAATGCTATTATCTTATTATTAGGAGATGTAATTAAACAAAGAGCGGAAATAAACAACAAATGAGAAAAATAAGATTCACAACTTTGATGAAGTGATTGAAAATTTGCTCATTTTTACACCCAAATCTGTTCGAAGTTTTTATACCATAGTTGAACCTGAGAAAATAATATTCTAGACTGCAGAGAACAAAATCCTCAATACAGCAGATTAAATCAAATTAATCCCATAATCTCATTGCCCTGTATTTCTCAACAAGAGAATAAAACTAGCAGATGAAATTAAAAACAGTTTAGAAATGCCTCTTCTGTCAGCTGGTAAACAGAGAGCAGGTGCTGATTATATTCGCAGATTTGACGCAGAAAGATGGCGGACTCACATTGCAGCAGTTGAAGGCCAGCTGGAGGAAGTCAGGCGGACAGTCTCCAACCATATGCTGGAACGTGTGGTAGTCCAGGCCGAAATTCTGCTCAGGAGGACACATCGGAAAACAAAGAGGAAACTCATTATAAAGGAGAGATAAACATGGATACAAACATGCTTCATTAGATACTTGACATAGTGCAACTCTGCAGCCAAGGCTAGGCTGATGTCACAGTAATCCCCCTGACATTGTCCTGCTGTCTGCCAAGTCCCACTGTGCTTGCAGGCCATCAAACCATTACCAACAACTGATTCCTACAATGGGATTTACTTGTAAGCCTGACTTAATGGTGCAATCTACGCTAGGATGCAAAGGATGATCCCCTCTAGTAGTTAATATACCGACTAGATTTCAGCATTAAACAAGATAAATTAGAGGAAAAGGCTATAAAAACAACATATCTTTCACATTTTGCAGAAAATGAATTTTAAATAACCTGTAGCTTTTTCTTCTTAAGTTTTAAATCATCCTGATTAACTAGTGAATTATGAATCAAATGAAGCAGATAAATCTTGATTTTTATTCATGCTCTAATGGGCAGTTAAAATTTACAGCAAGTCACAAGAAAAAACAACAATACACCAACAATTAATATTTAATTAGAGGGTGTGGCACTGAATTACACTGCTTCAATAAATGAACGTAAAAAAACAAAAAACAAAACTTGTTGGTCAAAAACCTATAAAGTGCTGGAAGGACTAAAGTGAGCAATAAACCAGTCAGTAAATAGATAATAATAGAAATTTGAAATTCCTTTAAGAGGCAACACAGAATTGAAACTCAGTGGTTAAAAATACAAACTGCTTGTGTTGGAATACATCAATTTTTAAACTAGATCTTTTAGCATCTTTCATGCATTTTTGTGCATCTAACAATTTTTTTATGTGATAAAATTGTAAAGAAATTATCCAACCTTTGTAAAACATCAAATCCTTTCAGGTCTATTATGTATAGATATTATTTATGATGTTCCCCCCATTCTGCATAGTGTGTGTATATTAAAAACTGAGGAAATGAAGGAAAAAGCAGAGCATTTCTACATTGTTTGAAGAATTATTAATGAAGACTCCATTTAAAGATTAGAAATTACCCCGGGAGGCAAAATATCAAGAAACAAGGAGTGTCTTCTGACCTTTGCACAAGTCTATAAATTGTCATTTTCAAGTTCTACCTTCAGAAACAAATATTTGCCTCATACCATGAGGTTGGATTATAAAACTGCAGAAGTAAATATTTTAACATTCTTCCCCTGATTTGTTTGAGAAGTATACACTGCAAACATGTACACAGGGTGTTATAAAGTCAGGAGGTAGAGAGGAGGTGAAGAGTCGTTACCTCAGTGCGGGGAAGGAAGTCGGGGTCGGCTTGGATCCGTGCAATAACTTCACAAAGGATTATTCCGTAGGAGAAAACATCAGCCTGGAAGCAGACATAATGAGCTCAGAAATATATACATTTATACATAATATTCACTCATTTAATGCAACCTTTATATAGCTATAGTTATGGTGAGAAGTTCACACACACTCAGCGTGGAGATAATGTAGTAGTAATTTGAACTTTTAAAGGGGTGGTTTTATGTATTATGTGCTATTTTATAGCACAGTCAAGTAACTCTGCTACCTTCAGTTGTTATAGAAATGCTATATATCAAATATAATGTAAAATAAATTTGACTTTGCAATTTATTGCCTTGAAACTGGGCCTCTGTCTCTTTAAGAAGCTTCTAGTCTTTCAGATACTCCATCTTTAGCACATAATCACAACATTTCTCCATTATGCCATATACAACTGTTCTTAGGAGCCTCAGACTGAGAAGTAGCTCATATAACGAGCTCAGGAGGTTAGCAAGTGTTTGTTAATTTCTGCTGCCACTAGTCTGGAGGAGCAAGTTTTCAGATACCCCTGAATGGCTGCAATCAGAGATTCAAAGACTCCTCAAACATCCATGAAAGAATCAAAGCATGTTTTTGGTGAAGTAGTAACAGAATAATATGATGTCCAGCTAAACATTTTGCATAACAAGTCTGTTATGATAGGATTTCTGATTGTTTTTGAATGTGTGGTGGCTCATTTGGGTTTGACTTTCTTTCTGGAAAAAAAGCTCCGCACAATAAAGCTAACATTCAAGCCATGTAGTTTGCAGTAGTGTAGTGTCATATGCAGATATTCGCTGTAAACTCACTTTAAAATCTCTTAGTGTGGTTGCCAGTTGGGCTTTTCTGGCCTCATTTTCATAAAGCTGGTTGAGTGTTTCTTTTTCAATATCTGGCAACACTGGTAACAGCCCGCTTTAATGAGTTCCTTGGATTTAGCAGCATTTTTGGGTACACTATGCACATTTTTGTAGTGCTTACCTACAGTCAACCATGTTCAAAGTCAATAGGTTTCACATTCAATATCTTCATAATCACTTTTTATGTATATAATGTACATTTCACAATAAATCCAAATGTGTGCATCCGATTCTTGCTTTTTGAAAGCTCTGATATTGCCGACATATGTATTATTTATGCTCATGATGAGTGCATGTTTCGCGCTGCTTGTAGCTGTGATGTCATGACAGAAGTGCATTTGCACTAATTGGATGCAAAAGGCAATTTCTGTCCGACTTAAACTGATCTGAATCTGTAAACCTTCTTTGAACTAATAGAGATTTTACCTTCTCATTATAGTGTTCATCTCTGAGCACCTCAGGAGCCATCCAGAAAGGAGAGCCGACCACTGCAAGCTTTTCTCCATCAGCCCTAAACAGAACATATGAGCAGAAAGAAAAGCTTAATGTCTGCATCATTAGACTGATGTGTGAAGTAAACTGGCACAGAACGCGAGTCCAAAAGGAACTGGATGTTCTGCTGCGTTTGGAAGCTGCTCTGTGTGAATATGGCAACCAGTTTATGTTTAAAACAACCCACAGATGTATCTAATAAGTCCCATTTGCTCCATTTAGATTTAAACTGAATTTAGTTTAGATGCATAATGTTCAGCCTGGAGGTTAAATAACATCTATATCTATTATCTAATTACAGATTTTCTTTTTCAAACTTAAAAGTTTTAGGCTCAGATCAAGGTTAACCTAAACATAAAAAGCAGTTGGTAATAATTATATGCATTAAGGGAAAGCAGCCATCCAAACCAATCAGAAAAAGTAACTAACATTAAAACATGGTTGCTCCAACCTTGGCAGCAACAATTATTAGCAGAAAATGTCAGCGAGTTTATTACATCTTATTGAGGAAATTTGGCCCACTCTTTGCAGTATTGTTTTACTTTAGCCACACTGCAGCCATTTTGAGCACGAAAACTCTGTTAAAGATCAAACCACATCATCTCAATTAAATTTGAGTTCATACTTTGACTAGCCACTCAAAAACCTCCATTTGTTGCATTTGTTTCTTGTTTTTGCCATTTATAGAGAGTCTGGCAGCCTGCTTTGGACCTTTTTCCTCAGGTTTATCTGCTAAAAAGCAGATTTTATGGCTCCATAGATTATGGCAAGTCATCCAGGTCTCAGACCATTACTCTACTGTTTGGCTGTCAGTATGATGTTTATTTATTTATTTATGTTCTGAGAGGCTGTGACAGTTTTACCCCAGCCAGGTGTAACAAGATACCTTCCTTCTAAAAAGCTCCACAATATTTTTTTTTTTAACCAAAGTTCACCAGTTCCATGTTTTTACCAACTGTGGATAATTGCCTTGATTAGTAGCAAGTGAGACATTGATCAGCATATCTGATGTGTATTTGCTGGATGATTTTGCTCATAAAATTTGATATTTATTGAATGATATTTTTATGATGTAAAGGCTTTTTGAACTGCATGCTGGAACTCTGCTTGGGTTGCTAGGTGACTTCAATGGGGTTGCTAGGTAACAGGTTGGTTGCTAGGGAACAGGTGAGGGACAGTGCCTGCTGATGTGACGTTATGTTTCACAAGTTTTTGAAATTGGCCATTTTCCAGACACCAAAACAATCTTAATTTATAGAAGAAAAAAAACAGCTGGGTGGTTGTTTTTTTTTTTAATAGCTCAGCTGTTTTTAGAAGCAATAGAAATCCAAAACCAAACCCGAAGTAAAAACATGAAAAATGTAAATTTTACTATATATGTGCCCGCTAATATCCAAATGTAATGGTAAACCAGCTGACCAAACGTGCTGGAACTCTGCTGAGGTTGCTAGGTGACGGTGCTGGCCCTGGCTGGGGTTGCTAGGCAACGGCACAGTGCCACTGAATGTGACTCACCAATCAGGAGGTTCTTGAAACGACTTACAGACAGCAAAAAAAAACAAACAAAAAAAACATCTGGGTGATTTTTTAAGTACATGGATTATTATAAGAAGCAGCTGAGACCCAAATGGAAACATCAAACATGCAAAAAGTGAATTTTACATAACAGGTCCGGTTGGTTTGGATAGTTTTTTCCTCCCCAAAAACAGACTGAAGTCACTCTGAAGTCAGTCTAAAATAAGACTGAAGTCAGTCTGTTTTGTATTTACTTAAGTTATTTTTGTCCGACAACAAAAACATAACATTTCGTTTGATTATTTGAAACATTTCAGAGAGCCTTTTCACAGCACAGTAAACAACCAAACTCTGTGTGGTCACATTCATAAACCTTTGGAAAAGATCAGAGGAATTATTTTGGACATTTTGGAGAACAGAAAGCAGACTCCCTGCTTCTTTTTGGCTACTGCACGATTAGAAAGTGAAAACCCCAGACTGACAGGATCCTCCTCCTGCTATCAAAACACCGAGGCAGAGAATGTGAGCTGTAGAGGCGGCTTTTAGTGACCTGTGTGCTAATAAATAACCCCAGTATGAAGAGGAGGAGGAGGAAGAGGGGGAGTAACTAAGCTGAGTTTGCTGTAGGAATGAAGAGCTGACACCAACAAAAAGATGATTAAAGAAATAAAATTCTTATTACGCAACATGTTTTCCCTGAGTGTAACCATAATATTATAAAGAGAACTGATATTAAACCAGAAGATGGGAGATAAAGAAAAGAATGAGCCTTACTAGTTTGAAGGCCAACATAAATTAGACGCATTAGGGAGATAAAACTGAACTGGCCTTCAGTTTGAGTCACTTAAATATGATTTCTCTTCTGAAAATTATCCCTCATAATGAGACGAGTAGAAAACAGCCAGCATGTTTCAGTTTATTTCATCTTCTAATTTTTTTCCTTTTCCTGCAAACTCCCCCTGGCATTTCTAGATTCACTCTGACGCTTCTTACTGTTTGGTGGGAATCTTCTCTGCCAGGCCGAAATCTCCCACCACCGCCGTGTAACCATTGTCATCGCATTTGATCAAGCAGTTCTGTGAAGACAGACACCCCCAAAAGCACAGAATGTTACTTGGGGAAGTTGCGACACAGACGGATTAAACAACAATTTATGGTTTATTACCCAGACCTTTGCTTCCTATTTAGAGTAGTTGTAAGAAAACTGTGCATTACAAGTTTAGCCACTTCCTTCCTCTTCAGCTTACTGTAAAGTGTTCAAACTCTCACTGGAACCAGCAGAGCAGCATGTGAATGAAAGACACCTGCAAACCGTGAGAAACTATCATGACACCTAATTAACTGAGCTGCATATTAATGTTCACAGTTTATTTATGATACATGAAGCTAATGCACAACTTAAATCTCGCAACGCTTTTCTTCCTAAACTCCGTAATTTGCAACGGTCGAGTACAGTTAGCTTCTCTGAAAACAACAGCATAATTTCCACATGCTCACTGGGGAAGTTAAAAGTTAAATTACTACCTCTGAAGAGAAACAACTTAACCGTAAACAACTTACAAGAGAACATACCCGATGTCCTTTAATGCCAAAAGTGTCTGGGTTGGTTTAAAAAACTATGTAGTAATGCAGCCATTGTTGTTTACAGGGAGATAAGCTGCTCTAAAAAATTATTTAATAGAAGAAAACAATGCAACATACTGTATGAAATGGTTATGTCATTACTGACAGGGCAAACAGAAAAACTTTATTGCCATTTCTGGATTTTATGAAGGAAGACTGTGAATTTCTTTTTATAGTGTTGCTTTAATCAAATGACGTTTGTAGGATTTATGTGCACCAGACCCATTATATAGGCTATTTTGTTCTCCAAATATAAAATAACTCAATTTAATTTGTTCCACCATATTTTCCTCTGGAAAGTTGCACACATTCTTTCTAAAACCTAAATCTTGGTTCTTTAATTTTACAATGTTATATTGCATAGATTAGCAGATCTAGACAAGTTTTATTTTGTAGGAATAGTATGCAAAAATAGAAAAAAAATTGCTGATCCCTGGCTTAATGTTTAACTAATTCATATCCTTATAGGGCTTTTTTTTTTTTAAAGGAAGTTTGTTTTCCTCCCCATAGTCAAATGTGTGTTTTTCAACATTCCTGCCAACAAACACCTAATGAACCTTCAGTTTTACAGTTGGTTATCATTTCCTGTTGGAGCTCCAACAAATGTGTGTTGGTGCACATTTTCTGAGTCAAATGACTAGCAGGGCTAACTGGCTGTACAGTTGTTGGCACCGATGGCTTTTAGCAAGAATGTCCACACTGCAAAAACACAAAACCTTACCAAGTACTTTTTGTCCAGTACACTTTAAAAAAGATAAGACAACTTTTCAGCAAGATACTGGAGCTCAATTTAAGTCAGTAATTCCTTAATGTTGACAACTAGATCATTTCACTTTTAACATGGGAAAAATGTCTTGTTATAAGTGAGATAATCTTCCTCCAATTAGCCTCAGCTAACCTTGGAGGTGAGGTCCCGGTGGAATATGCCTTTGGAGTGCAGGTAGGCCACACCGCTGGCGATATCACAGCCCAGTTTCACTCTGGCGGGCCAACTCAGGTGCTTGTTGCTGTCTAGAAGTTGCTCCAGGTTTCCTCCGTTGATGTACTAAAGAAAGAGGGAAAACATTTCAAACATGTGAACAAATAGAATATACAGAACTGTATAAGTGGTAAAAAAATAACTTATGTCACGGTGTCCCAAAGATTTTGTTCACAGCACAACTATAATATTTGAGTTGAGATTTTTGTCTTCAAAATTCTGATCAATGGCAAAAACACAAAGTGTGGACCGAAAGAAAGTGTAGGTAGAAGCGCAAGCTTATTATACTCTCACATTATTATACACAAAGCCTCATCAAAAACAAAGCAGCAGGATCTTTCAGTATATGTTTTTAACAAGCTGAGGTGTTCCAGCTAAATCAGTAGACGCACTCAAGAAAACCATAAAACTTTTTTTTTTTTTATAAAATGATTTTTATACATTTTGTTTTTAATTTAAGAGTGAAAAGCACCGTTATGTTTGGGTTTTGAACAATAAACTTAGCAGTTATATGCATTTTCAAAGCAGGTCTCAAATATTTGCAGATTTTAGATATT